>NC_073306.1:96402925-96627925 GCF_027595985.1 Sorex araneus | reverse complement strand
CCTGCCTTGCAAGTATGCAGTGCTGAGTTCAATCCCCAGTGCCACCACATACATCCATCACAATCCTGGCAGCTCTGCTGTTTGTCATCCCTGGCAGCACAAGTTATTTCTAGCCACAAGTAGCCAAATATGTGCTCAGATTGTTATTCTTGGCAAGCCCTGTGCAATCACCACAACCAAAAGAGAGCAATCACCGGTGAGCACTAGTCAAGCATGTGTGTGACCCCTGCCATAACAACATCACCGACAGAGGAGAGGAGGGGAGGTGCAGGGGTGGGAGAGAAAGGGAAGTGAGGAAAAGGGGCCTTTCATCTCTCAGCTTCAAATGAAGATGCTAGGCTTTCAAGGAAGAGGAAGGGCCAAAGAGATAGTACAGTGGGTAGGGCACTTGTCTGGCATGCAGCTGACCTGGGTTCACTCTCTAAGATTGCATATTATCCCCCAAAACCCATCAGGAGGGATCTTTGATCACAGAGCCAGGAGTAAGCCCTGAGAACAACTGGTTATGACAAAAAAAAAATCAAAGAAGAGGAGGACCTACATGCCAGTTTCCCCTGCCCAACCCAGCCCACAGGCCTGCTCCAGAGCTCTGCCCCAGTTTATGCTGGAGAAAAGGGGAAGAGCTTCAACTCAAGATTACCATTTAAGTATAAAAATGTAAAGGATTGTCTTAATTCCTGGAACAAGACTGTTCTAGAAATGACAGTGCCTGGAAAGTGATGCAACCAGACCAAGAGGTTGTGGCAGGAGCTGGTCCCCAGCAGAAAAGTGGAATCTGGCATGGGAGAACCCAAGCAGTTACTGGAAGAAATAAAACTGCTTTGTGTTTACATGCCAGTGAGTTGAGCTTCCCCAGTAAAGTGGACCACTTGCACGCATGTGGGAGCCACTGGTTCTTGAGGCCACTGTCCTGAGGCAAAAGTCCCTGATGAAGGACGGGGCATGTGGGGCCAGGAGGGAAGGAGAGACAGGCCTCACACTCTGAGCAAGGTTCTCAGAAGAGAAACTCAGCCAAGGGACTTAGAAAGTGAAACAGAAGTATTTCGCCTTATAGGAATCCTCAAGGACCAAGTCCGGAGCTGACAGCGATGGTGCAATTTGCTTCTTTCTGCCGTGTTCCAGGAAGCATTACTCCCCCTCGCCCCAACATCAGCCAGCAGCCCTACCCCCGAGGGTGAACAGCCACAAAAGTCTTTGCGTTTCCAGCAGGGAAAGGCAGGACAGCCCCTAGTCTGGGGAACCGCTGAGGAAGTTCTTCTCACCATTTTTCTCACCATTTTTGGTGAGGCTGTTCCTGTATACAATTGTGTGTCAACTGTATCAGTAAGGTGAGAGAGGGCGCGCTTATAAGTGAAAACAGAAATTACTTTTATAATATCCTAAAAAAAAGTAGGCAAAGTCTTGCTTGGATCCCACCACCAAGAGTTCCAGGATAGAATAATCCAGAAGGCCCACAAGCTGACACTTAACAGATCCTTTCGTTCCCAAGAACACTTTTCTTCACTTTACTGCCTAGTGAATGTCAACAAAACTTTCTGGCCCAACTCACATCTAATCTGCTCCTCAGAGCTTTCCTCGCCTTCTCCAGCTGGTTTGTGATTCAGCCATTGCTTCTCCCAGAATCTCGGAATCCAGCACCCTAAACCTCGGGCAATTGAGGGGCTGGAGAGATAGCACAGCGGGTAAGGCGTTTGCCTTGCACGCAGCCGACCCGGGTTCAAATCCCAGCATCCCATATGGTCCCCTGAGCACGGCCAGGGGTAATTCCTGAGTGTAAAGCCAGGAGTGACCCCTGTGCATCGCCAGGTGTGACCCAAAAAGAAAAAAAAAATTAAAAAAAATAAAATAAAATAAACCTCGGGCAATTGAGGATACAGTATTTAAGGTTTCAACTCTTCCCAAAACATCACCAAGGCCCACCATTTGTACTGATGTATTACTGGCCAGGGCATATTCGATTCCAGCCAGCTGTCAGGCTCTAACAGAGGAGGGGCTGGGATAATGGAGGACCCAGTCCCCCAGCACCCAGCACCCAGCACCCAGCCTCCTACCGCAGCTACCCCAACCTCCAGTCCCCTAGCTGCTTTCAGAGCCCAACTCAGCTTGCTCAGCCTCTGATTGTTCTATAAGCTGTTTTCCCCTGCCCCTTCTAAAGAATAGACTGGGGGCTGGCGGCAGGGGGAGAGGGGTGAGGAAGAAAAGCTACCAGCTTGTGATGGAAATGATGAGAGAGTGAAGTAGTCCAAGAAACGGATGGGTCTTAGCCAGAAAATAGCTTTATAAATTACTTTAATCTTTTATTAAGAATCTGGAAACATCACTTCAACATCTCTGTTGCACATTACAGTACTTTAGGGGGAGAAGCTATATACTATGGTGGCATTAACAGGATTGGGAGTTTTAAAAGGTTTTGGTTCTTGGCTCTCAGTAATGTCAAAAAGCTCACAGACGCCCTGTGGTCAATTGTAAAGTGGCTTGGTGGTCAAGTGTAAAGTGGCCCAGTGGTCAAGTATAAAGTAGCTCAATGGCCAAGTGTAAAGTGGCCCAGTGGTCAAGTATAGGGTTGGCTCATAAGAAACCTACGTTCAGACCTCAGCACTGTGGGAAAAATCATAAATAAGCTCTTGGCAGTGCAAGTGAGATCTCAGCACATTGCTTTATGATTCTGCTCTTCTCTGTCCCCCTCTGCTCTGGGTGCAGTGGTCTAGGTCAGCCTCTCTGAACAAGGGACACCTAGGATGCCCTATGGATGCCCAGGGTCATCCAAGGGGGTTGAATGGCACATGACTAGGGAGCAATCTGATATGACTCGGGAACCACCCAGAGGAAACAGGTTCCAAAGGGGGTGCCATGGTTGGAAAGGGGATCAGAAACCCTGGTCCAGATGCTGGATTTATTTATACTGCAAACCTCAGTTCACTTACTAGCTGGGTGACCTGGAACAGGTTAGTTAAACTCCATGTGCCTCAATTTCCTCTATTTGTAAGTGGCACATCAAAGGGTAGCTGCCTCTTAGAGTTAATTTAGGCAATTAAATATGACATGACATGAAAAACACTTAAATTAGTGTCTGACCCATCAAAAGTGCTTGATAAATGTTGGTAATTAGTTGGAGAGTTTCCTCAGGGGCAGAGTTATGTATTAGGGACCTTTTTAAAAGTGCTTAGTTCCCTCATGGCTCCTGCAGGGCTGGGTACATAATGAGCACTCAACAGGGGGTAAGCGAAGAAGGGAAGGAGTCAGCCACGGGAGTGACTGCTCAGAGACTCAGTCCTAATGCAGATGCTACTTTCTTTACTTATGTATTTACTTTAAGAGCTACTCCAGGATCAGTGCTCAGGCTCACTCCTGACAATGCTCAAAGGGACCATACAATGCCAGGGATGGTATTCAGGACCCCACACACACATTCAAAGCATGTGGCCTAGCTCTTTAAATTATGTCCAGGCCCCTAGAAATGATTTTATTTTTAGTTAATTGGAGGCATTTTGATGCAGCCTCTATGGCACCCAGACAGTATTAATGAGGTTGAGTTTCCCAGCTCTATTACTCATAAGGCCTCTAAAGAAGGCTGGAGAGACAGGACAGGGGCTAAAGCTCTTGTCTTGCATGTGGCTATCCCTGGTTTGATCCCCAGCACCACCAGGAGTAGTTTTTGGGTATAGGCCTAGAAGAAGACCCCTGGGCACCACTGGGAGTGGCTCCAAAACAAACAAAAACTCAATTTCTAAAGAACTGTAGTGTTATGACCAAAAGGAGAGAGGCAACAAAAGGGAATACCTTGCCACAGAGGCAGAGTGGGGTGGTGGGGATGGGATTGGGGTGGTGGGAGGGATACTGGGATCATCGGTGGTAGAGAATGGGCATTGGTGGAGGGATGGGTTCTCGAACATTGTATGACTGAAACATTGTATGACTGTAAATCTGTAACTGTACCCTCATGGTGATTCACTAATAAAAAATTTTAAAAATTTTTTTAATTTAAAAAAGAATTGTAGTGTTATGAAGAGATGGCTCCAAGGCTGGGTTCCATCCTGGCACCCCATATGGTGTCCCAAGCACCTCCAGAGTGTTCCCTGATCACTGAGTCAGAGTCAGGAGTAAACCCTAAGTACAGCCAGGTGTGGTCAAAAATAAAAGGGCTGCTTTCTATTGCTGCATAAGCATGATCCCAGAGGCCAACTAAACTACTTTGGACACCAGCATCTCGCAGAAATGCCTTAGACTGTAAACTGAGCCACTGCCCCATGCAGCGCCAGGCGGGTAGGGTTTCTCTCTCCAGGATTTTCCATTATGAGCACCACAAAAGGGAAGTAAAAGCTTGCAGTGATGCAATTTCTGGCAGAATTTTCCCTGGACTTTATACAGAAATCCAAAACCACACGGCTGCTGTCGTGGCCACACGACCTAATATCTCTTAATTGTCAGCAATGTGAAACGGTTCCTTCTTAGCAGGTCTGACTTTGAGGGGGAAACTTCAGACAATAATAGTGAGGTTTTTTTTGCAATACTGAAGGTAATCAAAGTAGCAGCCATGTCTCTAGACTGTGAACTAAGCTATAGCCCCACGCTGGCCGAGAAGAAATATCCTTCTTTCTCGTTTTTTTTCCCTCTTTGGGGAGAAGCGGCGAGGTGTCCGCCATATTATGAGGTCTATTAAGCAGGTACAAACTTGGTGGCGTGGAAAGGAGATTTAAAAAAAAAGAGAAAAAATATGTACTTGGAACAGCATGACGCTTGGGCAGTCTCGGGCCGGGGCCGAGATTTGACCCGGGTGGCCACACTTTTGTACAGCTGCTTTGCTTCTGATTGACCAGGATCTGGAGGCCAACTAGACTACTTTTTGTCCCAGAAACTGCTTGCAGCCATGTCTCTAGACTGTGAACTAAGCCATAGCCCCATGCCAGCCGAGGAGAGGAAAAAAAAACTTTCTCGTTTTTTTTTTCCTTTTCTGGGAGAAGCAGTGTGGCATCCTACATATTATGAGGACTATTAAGCAGGCACGAACTTGGTGGTTCGGGAAGGAGAAAAAAAAAGAGTTATGTACTTCGAACAGCGAGACTTCATATCTCTTCATTCTCAGCAATGGAAAACTAATTATCAAATGCTTCCTTGGCAGTAGGGCTGTTTTTTTGGGGGGGAAACTCCAACAACAATAGTGAGTTTTGTGTTGAAATATGGAATGTAATCAAGGTAAAGAGAAAATGAAGTGAAATTTATCAGTTATGCAGGCGGGGGTGGGGGGCCAAGGGGTGGGAGGTATACTGGGTCTTTGGTGGTGGAATATGGGCACTGGTGAAGGGATGGGTGTTTGAGTATTGTATAACTGAGACATAAGGTTGATAACTTTGTAACTTTCCACATGGTGATTCAATAAAATAAATAACTTAAAAAAATAAAAATAAAAAAATAAAAGGGCTGAAGCACATGCTCCACTGTGGCCCAAAAATCAAAACCAAACCAAAGGAATCAAGGCACCATGACAGAGGGAAACAGAGAGGTGGCAGGTCTGTCCACACCTGGCTGGAGGGTGCAGGATAGGCTGGCATTAACCGCATTCACTGACGAGGCTTAGCTGGCCTCTCCTGCCTCTAGAACCCACCTGAGCCCAGCACGCCAGAAGAACTATCAGAGTTCAAGGAATCTCTCCTAGCACAAAACCTGCTGGAGGCTTCTCGTCTCACTGGGGTAAAGTGAAGGTTCCCGCTGGGTCCCACCTGCGCTGCATTCACCCTTTATGCCCCAACTTACCCCCTCACACACCCCTCCTCCCCTCTCACCCACACCCATCCCCCCACTCACTCCTCATCCCACACCTCATCCCACACTTGACTCTTCACGCCCCTTGCCCCTCTCCTGCCCACTCCCCTCTCTGCATACTTTCCTCCAAGACTCTCCCTGGCCCCTGGCCTGCTGGAGTTCTCCCGGTATTGGACGCCCCTCTAGCACACACTGCTGGTCATGCCACCCATTGATTAAACATCCGGGAGATTCTCCTAGAGGAAAGATAGCTTCAGAGACATCACTCCGGAAATGGCAGAGGGCAGTACCAAAAGGCGCACTGTCTCCCCATAATTCGTGATTTGCTGTGATTAATCAAACTGCTCCTGTATTAAGAGCAGTTCAGCTTGCCTCGGGTCTACTCCTCTTCCTCACTCAGTGGCGTTATGTCAAGTGAGTTAGTTGCCACCATTTTCTCTCACCCAGTGCAGTGCTTTCCTGGCTCATCACTCCCCAGGGATACTCACAATTCCTCGTACAGTGTTAAACTCCTCCTTTGTGACACACTGCCCCTGCATAGTTCTCCAGCCTATCACGGTCGCCCAACTCGCTAGCAGTTCCTCTTTTCTGGATTAAGCATGTTAATTTCCAATAAAGATTGTTGATTATTGCCTGGTGATCTGCCTGCAACCCGCTCTCCACCAAACAACCCAGACAAACCTTCCCAGAGTCCTGCTCGGGCCCCTTGCACTGGCTCTTCCTCTGGCCCATCTGCTTTGCCCAGGAGCTTGGGTCACTCCTCCTTTCGCTCAGGTCTCTGTGAAAATACCACCGCATCAGAGGTGCCTCCTTGGGCCCCCAACTCATGGAAACCAGACTTCATAACGGTGTGTAGATGGCTCCATGCCCAGCGCCTGCTCTTTTTTTTTTTATTGAATCACTGTGAGGTACTGTTACAAAGCTTTTGTGTTTGAGTTTCAGTCATACAATGATCAAACACCCATCCCTCCACCAGTGCGCATTTTCCACCACCAATGTCCTCAGTATTCCTCCCCCACATCCCAACCTTCCCCTGCCTCCATGACAGACAATTTCCCCCATACTCTCTCTCTACTTTGGACATTATGGTTTGCAACACAGACACCGAGAGGTCATCATGTTGCACCTGTTCTTGATGTAGGTGAGGCTGAAGTGGTCATAACAGGTCTCTACATTTGTTCATAATTCCCAGGTAGATGATAAAGATGCTAGACTCTGAGTTGAAAGGTATCGCTGTATCACTGTCATCCCCGTTGCTCATTGATTTGCTCGAGCAGGCACCAGTAATGTCTTCATTGTGAGACTTCTTGTTACTGTTTCTGTCATATCAAATACACCACGGATAGGTTTCCAGGCTCTGCGTGTGAGTGAGATAGTCTCGGTAGCTTGCTGGGCTCTCCGAGAGGGGCAGAAGAATCGAACTCGGGTCAGCTGTGTGCAAGGCAAATGCCCTACCCGCTGTGCAAATGCCCTACCTTTCAACCCGAGTTGAAAGGTAGAAAAAAAAATATTGGAATGTAGAAGGGGGGAAAAAAAAGGAGGGGCTGGAGCAATAGCACAGTGGGTAGGACATTTGCCTTGCATGCAGCTGACCCAGATTCGATTCCCAGCATCCCGAGAGCACTGCCAGGAGTAGTTCCTGGGTGCATGAGCCAAGAGTAATCCCTGTGCATTGCCAGATGTGACCCAAAAAGCAAAAAATAAAAAGAAAGAAAGAGAGAGAGAGAGGAAGAAAGAAAGAAAGAAAGAAAGAAAGAAAGAAAGAAAGAAAGAAAGAAAGGAAGGAAGGAAGGAAGGAAGGAAGGAAGGAAGGAAGGAAGGAAGGAAGGAAGGAAGGAAGGAAGGAAGGAAGGAAGGAAGGAAGGAAGGAAGGAAGGAAGGAAGGAAGGAAGGAAGGAAAGAAGGAAGAGAAAAGGAGCTCCCCAAGTAGGGAGGAACTTAGCAGAGGATTAAGTTAATTATGGCTCTTTTTATGAGATTTTTACAGGAAAACCAGATCTTTGTGTTACAGAGAATGCAGGGAATTTACAGGGTGGTCGGGCTGGTTTTAGTCTTTCTGGTCACCTGCCTTGGGTATTGTCCATTATCTTAGTTTCCCTGTGAGCCTAAGCTCTAGAGAAGAATTTTATGATAAACAATTGTTAACTCTTGTTTATCAAAAAAAAAAAGTCCAGGAATTTGCAAGGAGTGAAAAACGTAGGATGGGTTGGCCAAAAGCAGGTCTGCTCACAGCAGCTAGCAAGGTAAACTGAGGCTTCTTCTTCATCTTTCAGTGCTCCATAAAAACTATTGACTGATGAGATGACTAAGCCCAGAAGTCCATCTGCTCCCCGCTTCTGCCTCCTCCCAGGCCAGGGTCTCCCCAGGGGGAGGCTCCACACACCCCCATTAGAGAAGTGTCGGTGCCAAAGCTGTAGTGTGGCCCCCCAACAGAACTAGGTGAATAAAACTGCATTATGAGAACACGAGGAAGCAAGTAATTGTGTGTAACACCAAATTGGGGAACTGGAGGGGAGGGGGCAAAATAAATTTTTATCTACTAGGCTTTCCAGAAAAGGCCTAAAGTGTTTCAGAGACAGAAGAACCACGTCCTGGGTGCATTCAACAAAACAGTCATGGGAGAGGCACAGACTGACAGAGGGAAGGGGCTGAAAACCTAAACCCAGGAGGCATTCTTTTGGGCAGGACTTGAGAACAGGGTCTTCACAGATCCCCAGAGTGATTCCTAAACCAGAAGATCAGGGGGGATATCATTGGCAAAAATAGCAAAAGCAAACAAGTGGGAATCCATCAAATTAGAAAGGTTTGACAAGGCAAAAGAAACTTAGACTTAAATAAAAAGACACTCTAGTGAACTGGAAAAAAATATTTGCATATAACACAGTAGATAAAGGTCTTTTATCCTAAGCCCAGAGAGACAGTTCCAGTCGGTAATCTTTCGTGCATGAGGCCTACACTGGAATGATCCCTAAGCACAGAGCCAGGAGTAAGCCCAGAGTACCACCAAGTGTGCCCTACCAAAAGGGGAGTGGCTAATATCCAAGATATGAAAATCACTCACAAAGCTCAACAACAAAATGACCAATATCCCCCACAGAGATAGTCAGTAAGCATACAAAAATGTATTCATCATCATTGATTACCAGAGAAATGCAATTTGAAATGACAAGGAGCTATCTGTCACCTCACCCGAGGGAAAACGTAGCACATCAAAAGACTGGAAACTGGACCAGAGCGACAGTACAGCAGGGACTAAGATGCTTATGTGCTTTGCATGCAACCTCCCCAGTTCAATCCCTGGCACCACACATGATTCTCAAGCTCTGCCAGAAGTGATCTCTTCACACAGAGCCAAGACTAAACCCTAAACACCAAGAGGTGTGACCCAAACTCACGTCCCTTCCCCCACCAAGTGAAGGTATTTGAAGTTTATATAAGGCCACCTATAACAATGGAAAGACAGAGCAACAGGCCTGAGTTCAAATCCAACAATCCATCACCCCGGCACCTCGAGGGTAACCCTGGTGGTCCACTAACACCACTGAGCTGAAGCACAGCATGGCCGGTCCGAGCATCTACAGCCGGCAAACACGCCCCGTGGAGTAGCCCTGGCTGACCATGCCCCCACACCTCAAAAGCATACACAAAATAATTTGTTTTGGTTTGGGGTTTTGTTTGTTTGCTTATTTGGGTGCCACACCCAGAAACACTCTGCACTCAGCAATCAATCCTGGCAGTCCTCAGGAGACCATATGGGATACCTGAGTTGACCACATGCAAGGCCCTATCCTCTGTACTATCACTCTGGCCCCTGTTTTAGTTTTTTAAAGAAATCTTGTCAGCTCTAATTTCTGTCTCTACAACCTCTGTTATTGTTCAACCTTTCAGATACTGATATTCTCTTTCTACTTAGAAAAGCTAATCACATCTCTCCGATTGGGCTGTTGTAATGATTAAATCACAACACGGGTAATGTGTCTGGAATGTAGTACTTAATAGGTGGCAGTTTATCACTTGTTTTTATGCCTCTGTTTCCTAAGTGCTCACAGCCTCCCTCCAATATTCTAGAACAAATGGTCGTTTTTACCTCCTCTACTCTCTGACCCCCCCAGCGGGGAAAACACAGTCACAGAGCCAGTCCTACAGACAAGAAAGCCCACAGCCTGACCCTGCCCTGGCATTCCTCCTTTCTCCTCAAGTCTAGACCAAGAAACCTGCTGTTGGTTTGTTCCTTTTGGTTTGGGGGCACACCTAGTTGTGCTGGGGGATTACTCTTGCCTTTGTGCTCAGAGATCACTCCTGGTTCCTGGACCACATGTAGCCACAGGGACTGAACACAGATTAGGTGTGTACAAGGCAAGGGTCTTAACCCCTGGACTAGCTCTTCAGTCCGAGATATATTTTTTCCTTCTTAACTACCCAGTGCTGGAGCAATAGCACAGTGGGTAGGCTGTTTGCCTTGCATGCAGCTGACTCGGGTTCGATTCCTTCATCCCTCTCAGAGAGCCTGGCAAGCTACCAAGAGTATTCTGCCCGCATGGCAGAGCCTGACAAGCTCCCCGTGGTGTATTCGATATGACAAAAACAGTCACAACAAGTCTCACAATGGAGATGTTACTGGTGCTCGGGCAAATTGATGAACAATGGGACTACCCAGTATTCATCAGTGATATAAGTCCTCTCATGTTCAGGTTGGTGGCTCTACTGAATTCTCCCGTCACAATGAACCACAGGAACCCCCTCTCGCAGAGACCTGGCAGGTGGACTGTGTTCCTGCTGGAGTGTGGGTGCCTGGGGTTAGACCCACAAACCCTGACTACTGTCTATGAAGTCCCCCATCACCAACACCTGGGGACCCAGAGTTTGAAGACAAAGAAGAAAACAAAGGGGGTCGTTGCCATCGTCAGCTGCTTCCTGTCCCTCTCTGGTGGATAGAGGTCAGGGGCTGCCGTGGACAGGCCCTCACACTAGTCCCTGCAACCTCATCCTCCACTGTCTCTCCTTCCCGCCGCGGGAGGCAGCCGCGCTGCTCACCTTCCCGGCACATTCAGGCTTCTGCGACTCCGTCGCGCCACCTGCTGGTCACTGCGTGGCGCACAGCCTGACCTCGGTGGTCGGCCGGACACCGCAGTTCTCAGGGGTTCCCGGACCCTGTCAGGCTGTGAGGGCTTTAGGACCACGACAGGGGCTGGAAGTGGAAGAACCCTCTTGTTTCTTATCTTAGTCTGTGATATTTACTCTCTGTGAGCTTCGGTGTCTCCCTGGCTGTCGCCTGGGAAGTTGCCCTGATTTCCTGTTTCCTGGGGTAGGACAGAGAATCCTCAGAGCCAGGCTCTGTCCAGCCAAAGGCACTAGGGCTTTGAAGAGGAAATTGTCGGTTTCCAAATGACAGGGATAGAGTATCCACTTCTCTGGTAAACAAACGGAGAAACCAAGTCCCAAAGAATCTAAGTGAACAGCTTGCAAGGAACCAGATATGGCTCATTCACTAACTTGAATCCTCAGATTCACTGAGCTTCAAGAGGCTGGGGCGGTGACACAGGGATGCTCCGCCGCTGTGCTTCATTTGTCTGGCTTTGTTTTCATTTGAGGGCCACACCTATTGGTGCTCAGGGCAGACTCTTGTTCTGCTCTGTGCTTACTCCTGACTGTACTCCAGGTAATCAACAGAGGTTGACCACCTCCAAGCGAGTGCCAATCCCTGTACTGTGCGGCCTGGCTGCTGTGCTTTACTGGGTTGCTCTTTCTCTATCTCTCATCTATCTTCCTGCCATGACTTTCCTTCCATGCATTCCCTCTGTGTCCCTTAAAATCAAACTCTCTCCCCTGGCTCAGCATAACTAAACCTGACCTTGCCCCAAGGACACTGGCTCCTTTACAGCCATTTCCATGGAGGTGGTTCCTGTTCCCACATATGTCCTCCTTTCCAGCCAGGAAAGGTGCCCATGGGGCCAGCAGTCCTCCCCCTAACCCTCCCATTCGGTTCACACTGTTACTTTCTGCGTCCTTGAAAGTCCTCTCCAAATGGAATGGCTCATTGCACTCTCTTGCTGCTCTCACCTCAGCCCCAGCCGAGGAGGACTCTCCTTCTCATGCTAAATGGTAGCTCCCCCCCCCCCCCCCTCAGACTAACCATAGAAGCTGAGCCAGCCTCCAGCTCACCTCCCCCTCATGGGTCCTGATCCCTCCCAGTAACCTTCCCTTCCACTCTGGGCTTCTCAAGGCCACACATAGACTGTTCCTAGCCCAGCCCCTTATCTCAAGCATCCCACTTCTTGGGGCCAGAGAGAGTACAGTGGGTGTAGTGCTTGCCTTGCATGAAACCTATGTGGATTCAATCCTTGGCACCCCATATGGTTCCCTGAACACTACCAGGACTGATTCCTGAGTGCAGAGCCTTGTGAATAGTTGGGGGTGGCCCCAATTTTTTTTTAAAAAACTCCATTTCTTCCTTTATTCCAAAATTCTAATCCTGAATTCACCTCTCCTTGACCTCACTGAGTCCTACCACTTTGATCCCTTTTTGCCTCGCCCTTTCTCTTCTCTCTCTTCCTCAACCCCAGGCTTCAGTTTGTCAAAACCCAAGCTAGATGCCAGTAACTTAGACCCTTTCCCTGCCTTCTCCATGTCCCGCTCCCTCCCTTCCACTCAGCAGGCTGAGGCAGTCTAGTAGACTAGTTGATCCTCCTTGGATCTAGGACTGCATGACCAGCTCGTATACCTGGAATTTTGAGTCCTAGTAGGGAAAATTGTAAACTCTGACCCAGAAAGTTGTTTTTTGCAAGCATCATCAAAGTTGATTTAAATCTGCCACAGTTTCCCAAGCACTCAGCAGATAGCCTGTCTTCATACTCAATGAAAAAAATTGAAGAATGCTTCTTATCCCCTTCTCTTATAAATATGGTCAAATGACCCACACATATCCTTCCCTTGCCCTTTTGACTGAAATGAAGCCCTGCTCCCTACTACAGCTCAACCTTTTCTGCCTGAGTCTAAGTTCTTGTCTTCCAGGTCCTCCACATCTCTGAAATTTCTAGTCCCATTTTTTTTAATCGGTGTACCATTCAGGATTTACTCAGAAAACAGAGCTTATACTCTATTTTAAAGAGGGAATCACACTATACAGAATATTGTTGTCCGGGGCAGTAGCTCAGCAAGAAGCCCCCTGGGTGATGCCTGAGGAAGTCACCATCTGTGTAGAGGGTCTGAGCTAAGGTTCCCGTGCCCCTTGGGACCCCAGAAGACGTCTTTGCTGAGGTGTTGCCACACAAACCTTTCTGGGAATGCACATGTAAGGTTGAAGGATGGTGCAATAGGAAGTCAAACTGATAGGTTGCAAGGGTCTGTCTTTCGCTCCTGGCCTCCAGGCATGAGACTCAGAACTGGGCCTGGTTCTCCAAACACAGCTGCTCCTCTGCTCCAAGCGGCTGCCTGGAAGGAGCACGAAAGAACCAAGAGGAAACAGCTTTCTTCCCAATGTCCTTTCAGCACCCTCTGCTGACAACACTTAACACCGTGCCAACTGGAACAAGAGTTGTTCACAGGGTCCAGATCCATTACCACAGAGCAGGAAGTGGAGGGTCTCTTTGTAATAGAGAAGGATTATAAATTGATTACTGAGTTAATTGGTATCTTCATCTTCCGTTTCTTTTTTTTTTTTTTTTTTTCTTTTTTTGGGTCACACCTGGCGATGCACAGGGGTTACTCCTGGCTCTGCACTCAGGAATTACCCCTGGCCGTGCTCAGGGGACCATGTGGGATGCTGGGATTTGAACCCGGGTCGGCCGCATGCAAGGCAAACGCCCTACCCGCTGTGCTATCTCTCCAGCCCCGATCTTCCGTTTCTTAACTGGCTTCTTTTACTCAACCTATGAACCTGTGCACTAATTAAACACACACACACACACACACACACACACACACACACACACACACACACACCTCTTTGAGCCCATGTTTCCCCTTAGTTAAGACAATGGGAAATTAAGACAATCTTTCAGTCAAGATTCTAGAAAACATAGTCCTCGATAATTGTTTTGTATCTTTCCATTTCCTGTCACCTCTTTTTCTACCTTAACTTGACTTTACTGAGGGCAGAGAGATAGGACAGAAAGTCAGACTGACCCTGGTTGGGTCTCTGGTACTGCGCATAAGCATCATCAGAGGTTACTCCTGACCACAGAGCCAGGAATTCCCTAAGAGCATACCAGATGTGGCCCCAATGCCACTAATAGTAATGACTCGGTTCCAACTACATCTGTCCACAGAAATTGCTATAACCAAACTCATAAATGAAGTTCAATGGATAATTTCTATCCCTACCTAACCTCTCTCATTTGACACCTAAACATTTGACACCAATAACAACTACTCTCTCCTTGGATATTTCTTGTGGCAGACTGTATTATTAACTCAAACTTTCTTCTTTTCCGTCTTGTCACAATTCACTGTGGGTAGAACTTACTTCCTTGCTTCTATTTAATCCACAGTGGCAATGGGACTTCCTTTGATCAACAGAATGAGTGTTGAATTAACAATTAAACAGTTCTGAAGAAGGGACCCCTCTGTGTACCCTCTTTCACTGTGTCTCTCAGCCATGGAAAATAAATGCTTATGGTAGCCACCTCTCCGTAATTCGAGTCCCAGAATGAGCAACACACAGACTTGAACATTATCTACAGTCTGTATCTGAGCTGCAGAGCCATGAACTGGAAGAGCCATAACCATAAAATGAATGTTTATTGTCATAAGTCATTGAGAGTGTAAGACTTGGCAATGCAGAGAAACTAATCTCTGTTATAGAGATTATTTTTAAAAAACTAATCTCTATATAGATAAATCAAGGAAAGGGAGAGAAGCACCGATTGCAAATATCAGGAATAGAAGAAACCCTTAAAAATTCTATATATAGTAAAAAGTATGTAGTAATGGGGCTGGAGTGATAGTACAGTGGGTAGGGCACTCATCTTGCATGCAGTCAACCTAGAGTTGATCCCCAGCACCCCACAGGGTCCCTTGGTCCCTGCCAAGAGTGATCCCTGAGCACAGAGGCAGGAGTAAGCCCCAACACTGCCAGGTGTAGCCCAAAAACAAACAAAAAAAAAAAATAAAATTGAGCAAAATTTCAAAGAATCTTAAATAGCAAAAACATGTTTGAAAAAATAACAAAGTTGGAGAACTTACATAACTTAACTTGAAGAGTTATTTTAAGTACAATACAATGTGATGTTGCAGTAAGGATAAACAAATAAATAATCAGAACTAAATGGCCAGAAACTGACCCAGAGAATAACCAATAAGCACATCACGAGATAGTCATTAATTATTACATATCAATGCACATTAAAACCCCAATTGGGGGGTCCAGAGAGATAGTAAAATGAGAAGAGCACTTTCTTGTATGTATCTGACCTGACTTCAGTCCCTGAAACCCCATACGGTACCCTGATTACTGCCAGAAGTTATTCCTAAGCAGTCAACTGTGGCCAAAAAAATAAACCCCAAAAACATGAAGTAAATTAAAATAAAACCACAATTAAGTATCACTTCATACATATTATACTTTATGAAATTTAAAAATAGTAGCAATGCCAAGTACACTGAGAATATAGGGTATGTAAAATCTCGTCTCTTACCAATGAAAGTGTAAAACGGTATTAACAGCTCTTGGAAGAAGCTAAATAATTTCTCTTAAACATGTACTTACTGCTTGACCAAGAAATTTCACTCCTATTTACCAAGAAAAAAATGTCTATATATTTCACACTTACACACAAAAATACTGATATACAAATTCTCATACCAGCTTCATTCTCTGTGGTACCAATCTAAGAAGAACACAAATTTCCACCAATGGATAAGTGAATCAACAAATTATGGAAATGTCATTCAGAGAAATTTAACTCAGAAATTAAAAGGAACAATTATTGATTAATCAAAATGAGTAAGATGAGATATCAAGGGTATTCTCTGTGTGGTTCCACTGATAAGAAGTTCTAGAATTGGTAAAACTAATTAATAGTAGTAGAAATCAGGCCAGTGGCTTACTGGGGCAGGCAGTAAGGGAAATAATTGAGAAGGGACAGTAACAGGAAAGTTTTTAATGAGATAGAAATGTTCTACATTTCAACTAGAGTGGAGATTGCATGGCTTAAAATTTTGTCCAAACTTCTCCAGAACTTCCTGCTTACTGCTTTGGTGGTAAGCAGGTCTGGAAACTATACACTCAAATTGGGGACTTTGCATGTGCATTTCAATAGGCAAAACAAAAAAATTAAGGAATTTTTTAAAGTAGGAGTACTGCTATTTATTCAACCATTGATTAAGCTGATTGAATTGGGCATGAACTCCACATTACTTTTTTGAAATTTTATTTTTTAATTTTTTAATTGAATATCCATGATATAGACCATTACAAAACTGCTCATAATTGGGCTCTAGTCATACAATGATCCAGCACCCATCCCTCCACTAGTGTACATTTCCCACCATCAATGCCCCCTGTTTCCCAACCATCATCCCCCAATGCCCCACCCCCACCCCACCCCAGCCTCCTTCTATGGGAGCCACTTCCCTTCTTGCTCTCTCTCTCTCCTTTATGGAAATTTTTTTAAACCTCACCTCTTTCTCCTGACTATGTCTTTTTCTCTCTACCTACATCTCTGGACATTCCATAATCTTTATAAGCACTTTGTCTGTCCTTTAAAACATAAAAACTACCTGATGTTTCATCCTCAATGTTCTTCTCCATTGTACAATTCTATTTCATTCATTGCTAATTGTCCAAGTACCTCCTATTGAGGATCATTCTCAAACTTCCATTTCTTGCAGACTTATCCCCCATAGCTCTGGAAAGCTAAAAAACCTTTATCTTAAGATCAATATTTCCAAAACTGGAATCAATTATTGCACAGAGCCTCAAGTCTGTCTTTTCTACTGCTTTATTTGCATAAGTTGATGTGTATGCCTGACACACAGTTAGCAAACATTTGGTACACTGCTTGTACCATTGATGTATATGTTATAATACTATACATGCTTAGTGTACTTTTGCTGAACAAAATATGAAATCACTAGCATTTTTCCTTCAATTCTCCATCTTCTTTCGACAGTAATTAAGATAGCCCTCATATATTTTGCTTGTTATCCCGTTTCAACTCTTACTTTATTCCAATAGAATTTATTACAAACTTAAAGTATAACTTATTAACCTTTAATTAGACATCAAACTTTATTAAAAACAAATTGTTTATTTAGAAATGTTCAAAAATCCTCCACTACCTGACCTTTTCCACATAAATAAGGCAGGTTCAACATCTCCTGAACCCCTGCTTGCTACCTCACCCTCCCAGGTGAGATTAATCTCCTGATTGACAGCTCCTGAGCCTGAAATGGAGTCCCCTCCCTTCCAGCTAGGTCCCCACAGCCTCCATGCCTAACCTACACCATATCAAGAAGTCCAGCTCCACCTCTCCTAAGAGCTCTACTCATCAATCTAACCCTGCTCACAGTTACATTTCTGTCACTGGGTGAAGAGCAACAGGGAAGGAAAAGATTAACTCGAGCCTAATCCCTCAGCAATTCCTGGGGAATTAGGGAGTGAGGGTAGCTACAAAGATTCATCCTCAGGCAGCAGGAAAACAGCAAATTTCCAATGAGGAAATTCACAGAAGCTCACCTATTTCAAAGAATAAAAACAGTCATGTGGAAGGGTCAACCAGCACCAACCATCTCTGTCAATCCCCAGAGAATGACTATAGTGACACCATGGTGAGGGTGTTCAGTGAGCTCAAGGGAACAATGACACAGATAGCACAGCACAAGAACGTAGGAGAGCCAAATGAGAAAACTATAATCAGAAATGAGAGGAATGAAGAGTGTGGTAGGTGATTGGGGAAAAAACTCAATAGAAATAACAAAGGAATAACAGCAGCTGTGGAAAAGGCTGAAGCCATAGTAAGTAGGGCATTTGCCTTGCACGCAGTCAACCCAGGTTCGATCCCCAGCATCCCATATGGTCCCCCAAGCACCGCCAGGAGTAATTCCTGAGTGCAGAGCCAGGGGTAACCCCTGAGCATCGCCGGGTGTGACCCAAAAAGAAAAAAAAAGACCGATGAAACCCAAGATGAGATGGAAGAGACCTCTAGAAAGCTATAGAAGATAGGGGAAATGTCTGAAAAGCAATGAACAGCAGACCAGAGAACTATGGGATGTGTTTAAGAGGAACAACAAAAGAATCATCAAAGTCTCTGAAGAACACAAAGGTAAATTTGATGAAAACCAACATTAAATAAATCATAAATAATAATGTCCCAGAGATGAGGAATATAGGCACCCATATCCAAAAGGCCTGGTGGGTCCCAGTGAAAATAGACTCAAATGGAAAAACTTCAAGGTACACCATACTTAGAATGACAAAAACCAAGAGACAGAATATTGAAAGCAACAATATCAAAAAGAAACACACACATCAGGGGAAGCCCTTAAGATGCACAGCAGATTTATCAAATAGACTTTATGACCCAGAAGAGACTGGAGCAGTGTAGTACAACTCATTGAAATAAACACCTCACTATGAATACTCTCCAGCTAGATCATCACTTAGGTTTGAAGAAATCCTACTGAGCTCCAGGGATATGCAACAGTTTAGGGGATTCATAGCCTGGAAACCAGTTTTGTAAGAAGCATATTATTTAAAGAGCTTCTTTCAAAGACAAGACAAGAGCTGGAGAGGCAGCACAGCAGGTCAGGCCTTTACCTTGCATGCAACCGACCTGGGTTCGATCCCCGGCACCCCATATGGTTCCATGAGCACCAACAAGAGTGATCCCTGAGCACAGAGCCAGAAATAAAATAAGTTCTGGGAATAAAATAAGCTCTGACCTCCACCTGGTATTGCTCAAAACAAGCAAAGACAAGGAAAACCTCATCGGTTGGCATTGAGCATGGAACTCATTCACAGTGCTTATGGTTGCCCTCTACTAGATTAAGGAAAGTTTACTTAGGGACCAGAGTGATAGCCCAGTGGGTTTAGCACCCTACCTGGTCTCCCAAGTCTGCCAGGAATGACCTCTGAGTGCAGAGCCAGTAGTGATCTCTGTGCTCCACCAGGTATGAGCCAAAAAATAATAAAAAAGTTTGTTAACTTCTACCTTACTAAAGGATTTTACATGTTTTCAATAATGAATTAACATTTCATTTATATTGAATGTTCTAAACCTGATCAGGTTTTGTTTTTATATCCATAGAGATTTTTACTATAAATTTTTACATATTAATCCTATGATTAAGCATTATACATAGTATAATATTTTCTAGCATACACTTTATGATTTTATAGGCCTATTCAGATTTTCCCCTTAAAATTTTAATTTTCCTCCCTTTACTAAATTTTACACTTGTAAGATTTATCTATATCTTTTCCATTTTAAAATGTAGCACAAAATTATTCATATAATTAATTTTTATTTATTTACCTATAATAAAGAAAGACATGCAGTTTTGGAAAGACTATCAAATTATCACTTATTTACAGTTCTGTGGGATTTCAGGAATTTAGATTTATTCATCTATATGTGTGTCATGTTACCACCTCCACAACAAAAAAAATATTTAAGATCTCTCTTATATGTGGGATAAAAAAAATAGTAAATTCATTGGAATGGGAGATTTTGCCTACAGAACTGAGTTTTCACAAGAGGGGGATGGTTGACAGGGGTCCTTGGGACAGTGGAGGAAAGAAATGGCATCTCTGGTGATCAGATGTGTTGAACTTTGTATGCATAAAAAGTATAATTAGCAGTACTGTAAATCCTGATATATCAATAAAAATAGTTTAAATTTTTTGAAAGTATATTTTAATTGAGGGGCTGGAGCAATAGTGCAACAGGTAGGGCGTTCTCCTTGCATGCGGCCAACCTAGGTTTGATTCCTCTGCCCCTCTCGGAGAGCCTGGCAAGCTACCAAGAGTATCTCGCCCACACGGCAGAGCCTGGCAAGCTACCCATGGCATATTCGATATGCCAAAAACAGTAACAAGAAGTCTCACGATGGAGACATTACTGGTGCCCACTCGAACAAATCGATGAGCAATGGGATTTTTTTAAATTTATTTATTTTTTAATTAGTGAATCACCGTGAGGGTACAGTTACAGATTTATACATTTTCGTGCTCATGTTTCCCTCATACAAAGTTCGAGAACCCATCCCTTCACCAGTGCCCATTCTCCACCACAAATAAACCCAGCATCCCTCCCACCCCCCCCAATCCCATCTCCCCCCACCCCACCCTGCCACTGTGGCAGGGTATTCCCTTTTGCTCTCTCTCTCTAATTAGGTGTTGTGGTTTGAAATAAAGGTGTTAAGTGGCCATTGTGTTCAGTCTCTAGTCTACATTCAGAATGCATCTCCCTTCCCCGCGGCCCCCCCCCCCCCCGTGGCCTCCAACCCATTTTACTTGGTGTTCCCTTCTCTATCTGAGCTTCCCTCTCCCCAGAATGTGAGGCCAGCTTCCAAGTCATGGGGTCAACCTCCTGGTACTTATTTCTACTATTCTTGGGTGTTAGTCTCCTACTCTGTTATCCTATATTCCACAGATGAGTGCAATCTTTCTATGTCTGTCTCTCTCTTTCTGACTCATTTCACTTAGCATGATACTTTCCATGCTGATCCACTTATATGCAAAGTTCATGACCTCATTTTTTCTAACAGCTGCATAGTATTCCATTGTATAGATGTACCAAAGTTTCTTCAACCGATCATCTGTTCTAGGGCACTAGGGTTTTTTCGAGATTCTGCCTATTGTAAATAGTGCTTCGATGGACATATAAGTGCAGATGTCATTTTGACTATGCTTTTTTGCTTCTCTGGGATATATTCCCAGCACTGGTATTGCTGGGTCAAATGGGAGCGCAATTTCTAATTTTTTGAGAATCGTCCATATTGTTTTCCAAAAGGGCTGAACCAGTCAGCATTCCCACCAGCAGGGTAGAAGGGTCCCTTTCTCCCCACATCCTCTCCAACAGTGGTTGCTTTTGTTCTTTTGGATGTGTGCTAGTCTCTGTGGTGCGGGGTGGTATCTCATGGTTGTTTTGATCTGCATCTCCCTAATGATTAGTGATGTAGAGCACTGTTTCATGTGTCTTTTGGCCATTCATATCTCTTCCTTGGGAAATTTTCTGTTCATTTCTTCGCCCCATTTTCTGATGGGGTTGGATGTTTTCTTCTTGTAGAGCTCAACCAGGAGCAACGGGGTTTTAACTGAGAAATTTAACTCACTCATAAGTGTAGCTGACAAGTTTTCATTATTATCAATTAGCATTTATGTGTTTGATTAAAGTACTTTAATATAAATGTGTGTTGAGATAAGAATATATTCATACAAAGTTGTAGGAAATAATACAGATCCTTGAGCATTTTTATTCAATTCTCTCTATTGGTAAGTTTTGAAAAAATTACACTATAATATCAAAGACAGAATATTTATGTTGTTATAATATGCATATGTTATGTTATTTATTTACTGTGCAAGTAAATAAATAAAAGTGACAAGATGCAGGAAAAGATCAGAATTATCTCACTAGCCAATAGATTACCTCTATTTGCTTTCTCTCGCTAAAATGGAACTAAGAAACTTCATGTTAAGGGACCAGAGAGAAAGTCCAGGGGTTATGGTACTTGCCTTGCATGTGGTCAACCCCAATTCAACCCCCCAAGTCCACTAGCAGTGATCCCTGAGCTAGTCCAGAGCCAGAGTCAGCCCTGAAGTCGGTGAGGTGTGCCCCACACACAAACTTCTTCATTTTCAGATTATATCCATTAACTTCAATAGAGAGTAAAACCAAAAGATTGTGTCACACAGACATTCCAGTAATTCAACTGTAACTAGTCATCTCCGTGGGGATAGATATCTTCTTTGCAGGCAGCTTTCAATCACCAATGCTCATAGCCATTGTGTCCTGCACCAGTGCCTGCTCACCCAGTTTACTGCGTGGATCAGAACCACGTAGTCCTTGCACTGAATTGAGGTTGGCACAAACAAGGCATCCATCTTAAGCCATGGACTATCTCTCTGCCCCTGGAAATTGTCTTGCCCTTCCTATCCCTGTCTTTGGGAAGCTAGAAAGATCTAGAATCTCCTTTGAGGTGTGTGACATTGCACAAATACTTAGTTATCTCAAACCCCTGCCCCAATAGTATGTCTTTATCATGTTTATTCTTTAAATCCTGTTTTCCTTATCTATGAAGTAAGTGGACTGTCTGTATTCCTTTTGTTGTAGTGGTTATGGGGGCTGCTTCCAGAGGTACTCAAGGGGGATGGGGGGATGGGGAGCAGCAAGGTCACACCCAGGGTTCTTGAAGACCAAGCTGAGGATGGAATCCAAGGACACTGTAGTTCTGTCAGTTAAACCTCAGACCCAGTCACTATTCCCTGCATTCTCTCTACTCTGGGTCTTAAATGAAACAAAGGTCCCATTGCCTGGCACCTAGGAAGAGTTGCTAAGGGTTAGTCTATTCCCCTCCCCCACTGCACCCCAGAGAAAGAAAAGGTAGGAATGGGGTGGGTGCACGTCCCCACTTTGTTCCTTTTCATGCTGACTGGCTTCAGTGTTTCAAAATAATGAAAGATGCTCCCCCACTCCCTCCCCTTGCTCACCATGGTCATCCCCACAATTGCCTGCAGTTGGTATTCTGGGCAGTGCCAGCCCCTGCCTAGGTGTTCTTATCTGGTGGTGCATCTGTCTGGGAAGCCAGAAAGAAGAAAACTATGTTTAGAAAATATATTTTTCCTTCCCCAGGTAAACGAGGGAAATAATGGAATTCAAATTGGAATGACCATGAGCTAAACCTCCTGCCCACCAGGTGTTTATCCCAGTTCATAAAAACAACTATTTTAAAGTAATGAGAAAGCACTCCCTGTTGAGGAAGCAAATAGAACCACATGTTTCTGCAACCATTTGTGAGGAGGCTGCAAACTCAAGGCCAGAGAGTAAATGCATGTCAAATAGGATGGACACTCAATGTCTGGCTCACATATTGCCCCCGACAGACCCAGGCCCAGGAAAGACCAGACCCCAGAAATCCCACCCCCTATATGGGAGCTGTGTAGACTAGCAGGCCTAATTGTCAATTTAACTGGTTTCAGGACAGAGAGACAGCACAGAGGTTAAGTCTTTGCCTTGCTTGCAATCAACTCCAGTTCTATCCCTGGCACCACATATGGTCCTCCAAGCACTGCCAGGGGGTGACTTCTGAGCAGAGAGCCAGGAGTAAGCCCTAATCAACACTGGATGTGACCCAACCAAAAGCTTATAGTCTTAGCTGGAATATGGGGGCCTGGGGGAGGTGGACCTTCTCTTTTCCTTTACCCACAGTCAAGAATTCAACTTTGCTCTGCTCCACCCGTATTGCCGTATTGACCCTGTCCCTTGAGGCACTTTGTCCCTCCTTCCTTTCTATGCAGTTCCCAAAGATAAGTACACAGACTTCATGATTAGAAGAGTTTAATGTTAGTCACGAGAGGAGAGAAGGAAAAGTACCAACACCCACAAAAAAAGGAAGACACAATTTATTTACCTGGTGAGCCTGTCTACAAAGGGGACCCCATGACTGTCTGCTCGGGTCAGTCTTGCTTGTACTCATTGTTCTGATTTCATTGCTCATAGCATCTCTCTCATTCCTCACCTTAGAGAGCAGAAAACTTATCCTCTGCATCAAAAAATTCTAGTTCTGTACAGAAATTCACCTTTGGGGTCACATATACTTGAGGCCTGCACGCAAACATGAACTTGCCTCTTTCTCTAAGAAATCCAATTAAGTAGAAAGCATTTGTTAAAATAATGGGACCAAGGCACAGAGAGGTTGGTGGGTTGCTCAAGGTCCTACGGTCAGTGTCTGACCCAGCAGGACCCCCGGGGCAGTGTGCCCTCAGTATCCTGCTCCTCACTACTCTGATGGTCGAGCCACGGCAAAGCATTAGGAAATTACTTGTTCGTTGAAAATCATCCATGTCCACATGCACCAGACACCATGAATATGACCATGGACACAGCCGAGTCCCTGCTGGCAAGGAGCTCTTGCTCAGGGGGAGACACAGACTCAGTTCAGTGACAAGGAAGGCACAGCCCATAGAATAGGGGGTGGCGGTGCCTGATCTGATGTGACAGGGAACTTTTTGGAAGAAGAGCCATGTAGGAAGCCTCCTAAAGAAGGAGTAGTGACCTGGACAGGGAGAACCAAGGAAGGGCATTTCTCACAGAATAGCACCTGGAAAGGTCCCAAGGCCAAAGATCACAGTGGATTAAGTACGTCAGGTAGAACAGGACACAGAGCATTGCCAGAGCTGGGATATGACCTGAGTTGAAACTGGAAGTGGAAGCAGAGACCAGACCCAGGAGGGAGGAATCTGACATGCTTGTCTCATCACTTTATCCTGCAGCTAATAGAATGCTGACTACTTAAGCATAAAAGTGACCTGATTGAATTTTTCACTTCAAGAAAATTGTGGTGGCAGCCATACAGTCCTGAAACAAAAAGAGAAGAGAGTTAGAACAGAAATACGGAACCCAGCAAGGCTGTTGCCAGACCTGTGGGAAGGAAGGGACAAGACAAAGGTGTAACAGAAAATATGGGGTGAATAGGGGAGGCAGAACTGGCAAGACTAGGTGATTGGCAGAATTCGGGGTGGTGGTACGCAAGGAATGGAAGGAAGGAAGGAAGGAAGGAAGGAAGGAAGGAAGGAAGGAAGGAAGGAAGGAAGGAAGGAAGGAAGGAAGGAAGGAAGGAAGGAAGGAAGGAAGGAAGGAAGGAAGGAAGGAAGGAAGGAAGGAAGGAAAACAGAACTGGAGAGCATGAAAGGTGAGGATGGGGAGCCAGAGGTGGTCCCAATAAGCTTGGCTCTGAGGGCAGGGAGCAGGGGTGGTAGGTGGAGGCAGAGGTGAGGTCCTGAGACAAGGAACTGGGTGCTAACCATGTGCTCTTTCCTCCTCCCCCATGCCAGCAGCACTGATAAATGTGGCAGGGAAACAGATGGTAGTAATAGAAATAGCTCAGATATTTTAGTAAGCTCATATTGCCGTTTTTCTGTTTTGTCGTTCTAGGCACCTAGAGAAGTCCTCTGTGGAACTTGGGATTTTCTTCCCAGCAGCCTCCATCAATATCATCCCAAGAGACTATCTGTCTCCAGGGCATTATCTCAGATCCTGAAAACCACCCAAAATGGCCAGTGGGTCCCTTTTGGACATTTCTTCAATTCCAAAACTTTTTATTTGAATAACCACCGGATCCCAGGCATTGATCTGGGTGACAAGAATGGATCAGAGGTTGTGAGGCATGGTTCTCAAGGATCCATGGTATAAGCATGGTATAAGAGGATTTTTTTAGGGGAGTCCCTGAAACTCTCTGAATTTCCCAGGCACCTTCAAGGGTGGGACCCTAGGTTTTCCCCACAGTTTCTGTCCTAGTCTGAAATAGGTCAGAGAATATTGTATGTCCCACAGGGATACTTGGGACTATCACCATGGCTGAAGAACGAGGAGGAGTTTATACTCAGGACAGTGATGAAGGGATAGGTGTTGGGGAAATAACTTTAAAAGAAAGAAAATAAATTAAAGAATTGGGAGAGAAAGGGAGATGTTTATAGAAAAGAAAAGCTATTCTAGCCCAGACCTCCATCCTGGCTGCCCCCGCACTGCCCTCCAACACTACCGCTGGTTTTCTCCCTCTCTCAGGTGTGTGACCCCCCCTGATGGCACCCCACCTACAACGTGGCAGGGGACATGGCCTCCACAGTCGGGAGCGTGGCGTCCTGGGGTTGTGGCAGCTGCTAACGTGGCCGCAGTTATTTTCCCCTTTTCAAGCACTCTGGACTCACATCTGAATCTTCATTACCTAATTCTGTGGAGAACATCCTAGCTATCTCAAACACAATAGGTCAATCATCTACTAGCCTATTCCAATTTCACCAAAATACTGGTAAACACAAGAAGCTGTACAAACCCAGTATAAAAGAACATATCCTCTGAAGCTTCACTAGAGGCCTCACATAAGTCACAGAGGAACACCTGAGAGGAAGGAGGTATTTAGAAGGGGAAAAGGTGCCCACCATCAACCGAGCTCATCTAGAATCCTTTCTTGCAGCAAGAGGAATAGTGATAATGAACTGGAAGGTCCCACCTCCATACAATCACAGCAACATGAAGAAACAATACAAATCCCCACCATGAAGAGAGGATAAAGAAAAGAGTCCAGAAGCCTCAACAGGGGTTACCCACAAATATGATCTCTCTGATAAAGAATTCAGAGATGAAATGTGAAGATATTCAATTAACTCAAAGAAACGATGGAACAGGAACCCAGTAAATTAAAGGGGGACATGAAAGAAACAGTGGAACGGACAGCCAAGAAAATGCAGGAAGAAATGAGAGCAGAAATAAGAAATCTACAAACAGAAGTGTCACTAATAAAGGATTAGGTAGATGAAATAACAAACTCAGTGGGTTCCCTCAATGGTAGAATGGCTACAGCCAAAGACAGAATCAGTGAGCTTGAAGATGAGCTGCAGAAAGTTTACAGGCAACAACAAACAATGGGAAAAGACCTCAAAACAGCTGTAGGGCAAACCAGAGACCTGGGGGATGAATCCAAGAAGAACTACATTAGAATCATTAGAGTACCAGAAGGACAGGGAGGCAATCTCAATGAAAAAAGCCACAGCTAAAGATATCATTGATGAAAAGTTCCCACAGCTGGAGAATTCGGGCATCCAGATCCAAGGAGCCTGAAGGGTGCCAGCTAAAAGAGGCCCTAATAAAAAGACTCCAAGACATATCATACTCAGAATGATGGATGCCACAGAGAGATACACAATACTGCAAGCAGTAAGGTCAAAGAAAGAAATCACATACAACGGAGCACCCCTTAGATTCACAGCAGACCTATCAGAGGAAACCCTCCAAGCCCAAGACTATGGAGGAATACAGTGAAAAAACTCAATGAAATGAACGCCTCACCAAGAATACTGTATCCAGCTAAACTTTCACTCAAACTCGAAGGAACGATACACTATTTCATGGATAAACAACAGCTCAGGAACTTCATAGACTCAAAACCAAACTTAAAAGAAGGACTAGAGGGACTACTGTAAGACAAGAAAAACCCCGACAAGCACAACAAACCCCTAGAGAAAGATGGCACAAAACCCCATGACAATAATCTCTCTCGATGTAAATGGTCTAAATGCACCAGTAAAGAGACACAGAGTGGCAAAATGTATTCAGAAACTGAACACAACATTCTGCTGCCTGCAAGAGCACATCTGTACAGTCAGAGCAAACACAGACTCAAAGTGAAAGGACAGAAAACAATCCTGCAAGCAAACAACTCCCTCAAAAATGTCAGAGTGGACTTACTAGTATTCAATAACATAGATTTCAGGTTGAAAAAGATTAGAAGTAACAGCAAAGGCCATATTTTATTAATCAAGGGATATATAAAACAGGAATAAATCACTCTCCTAAACATATACGTGCCCAATGAGGGACAAACTAAATACTTAAAACAACTGCTACCAGATTTTAAAGAGGACATTGTTAACAACACATTAGTAGATGAAGACTTCAACACCACCTTATAACCTCTGGATAGATCAACAAGATTAAAATTCAGCAAGGAAACACTGACTCTGAAGGAAGAAATAGAAGACAGAGGGCTAATAGATCTATACAGGGCTTTACATCCCCCAAAAAAGAATACACAGGGCTGGAGTGATAGCACAGCGGGTAGGGTATTTGCCTTATACGTGGCCGACCCATGTTCGATTTCCAGCATCCCATATGGTCCCCTGAGCACCACAAAAGAAACAGTGACCAGAATACAAAGACAATCTACATAATGGGAAAGGATATTCACCCAATACCCATCTGATAAAGGATTGATATCAAGGATATACAAGGCACTGGTTAAACTCTACAAGAAGAAAACATTTAACCCTCAGAAAATGGGGCAATGAAATGAACAGAAACTTTCTCAAAGAAGAAATCTGAATGGCCAAAAGGCACATGAAAAAATGTTCATCATCTATGCCAAAAACAGTAATAATGGCCCTCATTCCCCTGACCCTTGACCCCTGACAGAGATGAATAGAGACGTTACTGGTGCCTGCTCGAGCAAATCGATGAGCAATGGGACAACAGTGATACAGTGATAAAAATTTGTGATATGAGTGTCACTGTATCACTGTCGTCCCATTGCTCGTCGATTTGCTCGAGCGGGCACCGGTAACGTCTCCATTGTGATACTTGTTGTTACTGTTTTTGGCATATCGAGTACACCACAGGTAGCTTTGCCAGGCTCTGCTGTGAGAGCAAGATACTCTTGGTAACTTACCAGGCTCTCCAAGAGGGGTGGAGGAATTGAACCTGGGTTGGCAGCGTGCAAGGCAAGCGCCCTACCAACTGTGCTATTGCTCCAGCCCAACATGAATATATCTAAAGTATTTTCCTAGGAAGATGAATTTATTACTTTCCTGGGATAATACATTTTACGGTGCTACATTAATTAACCAACATTTTGTTAATAAAAATATATGGAAAATTAAAAAAAATGCTCATCATCACTAATCATCAGGGAGATGCAGATCAAGACAACAATGAGATATCATCTCACACTACAGACACTGGTCCACATCCAAAAGAACAAAAGCAACCGGTGGGTGTTGGCTTGGATGTGGGGAGAAAGGGACTCCGTTTCACTGCTGGTGGGAATGCTGACTGGCTCAGCCTTTTTGTAAAACCGTATAGATGTTTCTCAAAAATTAGAACTTGAGCTCCCACTTGACCCAGCAATACCACTTCTGGGAATATATCCCGGAGATGCAAAAAAGTATAGTAGAAATGACATTTGCATTTGTGTGTTCATTGCAGCACTGTTTACATTAGCCAGAATCTGGAAAAAAACCGAGTTCCCAAGAACAGACGACTGGCTAAAGAAACTTTGGTACACCTACACAATAGGTGCATTTCTAACACTATGTAGCTGTTAGAAAGGATGAAGTCATAAAATGTGCATATAAGTGGATCAACATAGAGAGTATCATACTAAGTGAAATGAGTCAGAGAAGGACAGACATAGAAGGACTGCACTCATTTGCGGAATATAAAGTAACAGAGTGGGAGACTAACACTGAAGTATAGTAGAGATAAGGACCAGGAGGATTGCCCCAGGGCTTGGAAGTCGGCCTCACAGGCTGGGGGAAAAAGCAGCTCAGATAGAGAAGGAACCACCAAGTAAAGGGTGTTTGGAGGGCCCGCTCGAGATGGGAGAGGTGTACTGAAAGTAGACTATAGACCAAACATCAGACCACAACACCCTGAAGGAGAGAGAAAGTAAAAGGGAATACACCTGCCACAGAGGTGGGTGGGGATGAGGTGGGGGTGGTGAGAGGGGTACTGGGAACATTGCTGGTGGAGAATGGGCACTGATGGAGGGATGGGTACTCGATCATTGTATGACTGAAACGTAAGCACAAAAGTTTGTAAGTCTGGGGGCTGGAGTGATAGCACAGCGGGTAGGGCGTTTGCCTTGCACGCGGCCGACCCGGGTTCGAATCCCAGCATCCCATATGGTCCCCTGAGCACCGCCAGGGGTGATTCCTGAGTGCATGAGCCAGGAGTGACCCCTGTGCATCGCCGGGTGTGACCCAAAAAGCAAAAAAAAAAAAAAAAAAAAAAAAAAAAAAAAAAAAAGTTTGTAAGTCTGTAACTGTACCTCATGGTGATTTATTGAAAAATAAAACAAGGATACTGGTAACATTGGTGAAGGAGAATGGGCACTGGTGGAGGGATGGGTAAACGATCACTGTATAACTGAAATGCAAACACGAAAGTTCATAAGTTTGTAACTGTACCTCATGGTGATTCACTAATAATTTTTTTTTTGCTTTTTGGGTCATACCTGGCAATGCACTAGGGTCATACCTGGCTCTGAACTCAGGAATTACTCCTGGTGGTGCTCAGGGGACCATATGGGATGCTGGGAATCGAACCTGGGTTGGCCGAGTGCAAGGCAAACACCCTACCCGCTGTGCTATCACTCCAGCCCCAATAAAAAAAAATTTTAATAAATAAATAAAATAAAAAATAAAAAATAAAAATAAATAAATAAATATAAAGTCTTTATTATATACAATACTTCTGGGTATTTTTCCAACAAATACATAAACACTAGTTTGAAAAGAATTATGGAAAATTTAACAAATTAATTATAATAAAAAATTTTAATTCAAATATAAAAAAAAGGAAAGCTATTCTATACAGAAGCCTTGCATTTATTCATTCAACCAACTTTGTTTACCAAACACCCACTATATGCCAAGTATGTTGGATTTCTTATTTTGGTTTGATTTGGTAGCCACACCCAGAAGTGCTCAACGCTTACTCCTGACTCTGTTCTCAGGGATCACTCCCAGCGGGCTGAGGGGGGCGGGATCACGTGCAGTGCTTTGGATAGAACTTTAATTGGTTGCATGCAGAGCCAGTGCCTTACCTCCTATCATATTGCTCCAGCCTTGTGGCAACATCCTGTTAACGCTTCCCAGCACTTGGTCCATGTTTCTAGACAGAGCACATGATCTAGCTGGGGCAGCAACACACCCCGCCAAGCAGGGTTGGGATGAACACTTAGTCCACGCAACTCCACTAAGGTGTAGGGGGGAAGGGGGTTCTCCTGCCTCTCAGAAAGAAGTGAGTGCCTTTCATATTGAGTGTGACTGGATGCAAAGCACGAAATGCCAACAGCCAACAGCCAAGCCAAGAGGAGAGAACCAGAGAGAACCCTTACTTGGGTGACATATTTAAGACACCAGATCTCATCCTGGGCTTCTTATTATTGCCTGGGTCACTAAAACCCCTTACACTGGGACACAGTTGGATGGAGGTTAGGGTTAGGTTAGGGTTAGGGTTAGGTTAGGATAGGGTTAGGTTAGGGTTAGGTTAGGGTTAGGGTTAGGTTAGGTTAGGGTTAGGTTAGGGTTAGGGTTAGGGTTAAGGTTAGTTTAGGGTAGGTTTAGGTTAAGGTTAGGGTTAGAGATAGGGTTAGGGATAGAGTTAGGGTTGGGTTAAGGTTAGGGTTAGGGTTAGGATTAGGGTTAGGGTTAGTGTTAGGGATAGGATTAGGGTTAGGGTTGGCTACAGAAGGTATAAGGAGATATAAGACATATCTCCTTATAGCAGACAGGAGTCCTGGGTCTGCTATAAGACAGTGGGTTGAGTTACGTATTTAGAAAGCACTGCTCCAGAGAGCGGGAGAGGCTGTGTTTATGAGCCATGTGACAAGTGGGCCTCCCCTCAAAACTGCAACACCTTGGACATGTCTTTCTCCTTTCATGACAATAAGCACTCCTGGTGACAGGTCTACAAAGGAAAGGAGGACAGAGTGACTGTGACAGGATGAGTACATACTGGTCCCGAGGAACAGGAGGCCTGGTCTCCCCGTCATGTTGTTCAGGAGCCATGGCGTCCAGCAGGAGCTGTGGTGCAAGAACTGCAGACATAGAAGCTTCCAGTAGCAGCCTGTTCCATTCGAAAGGCCACTGGCAGGAAACTGCCTAGGGAGGGTGCCATAGTCATAACCAGGTCATCACTTTCTTTATAATATCTTTCCTCTTCCTGAACAAGGACCCACTCGCTCAGGCTTGCAGCCTTTGAGCTGGAATCACAGAGCAGGGAGAGGTGGACTTGCTCTCCATTGCAAGCAGAGGAAGCAGAGGGCGGCTAGCAGATCCAGTTTTCCTGCTAAGGGCAGGTCCTGTGCCGAGGGGAAAGGGGAGAGAAAGAAGGAGAGAGGAACAGGGGCCAGAGCGATGGTACAGCAGATAGGACACTCGCCTTGCATGCAGCCACCCTGGATTCGATCCCCGACATCCCATACAGTTCCTCCAATCCTGCCAGGAATGATCTCTGAGCACCAAGTAAGTCAAGAGTCAGCCCTGAGCACCCCAGGTGTGGCCCCCCAAAGAGGAACAAACCTTCAGTCAGCCTCAGACTTTCTGTCCAGGCAGCAGGACAGACACACTTTGGGGGAAGACAAGGCAAAGGAAGAGACAAGAAAGGGAAGGGTTAGAGGGGAAAAGGCTCACATTTAATGAAATATGTCAACTCAGAAGTTAAACAAATTTTTTGAAAAAAGGACTGTTTGGTACCTTGTCCCACCTGTCTACGTCTATAAAATTTGCACAGTAAGGGCCAAAAGATAGAGCCCAAAGTTAAGGCAGTTGACTCTGGGTCAACCCATGTACTGTGTACAAAGCCAGGAGTAGCCCCAGAGCACTACCTAATATCACTCAAACTCCCTCCTCAAATTTATGCAGGAAAAACAGTCATAACACCAACCCGTTTATCAACTTGACATATGACATATATCTTTCAGTAACAATGAAAAGGGACATTAAAACATTCTTTCAGAGACCTGTGACTAATACGGAGGGGGAGGATTTTAAATGACCCAGATTGTCATGAACCTGTTGGGTAGTTTTGGCAACTTCGTGGTTTATCTCATCTTCTCTCAGGAATTTTCTTTTTTGGTTTTGTTTTCAATCAAACTCAGTGGTGCTCAGGGTTACTCCCTGAAGTACTCAGGGGACCTAGTGTGCCAGGCATCCGCATATAAAATGAGATTTCTCTCTCTTTCTCCCTTCCTCTCTCTCTCTCCGTCTCTCTCTCTGTCTCTCTGTCCCTGTCTCTGTCTCTGTCTGTCTGTCTGTATGTATGTATGTCTCTCTCTGTCTCTCCCTCTGGGACTCTCTGTCTCTCTGTCTGTATCTCTCTCTGTCTCTGTCTCTCTCTGTCTCTGTCATTCTGTCTCTCTCTGTCTCTTTCTGTCTCTCTGTCCCTGTCTCTGTCTATCTGTCTGTATCTCTCTCTCTCTCTCTCTCTCTCTCTCTCTCTCTCTAGCCTCTGACCCACCAACTCCAGAGGAGGATGTGAATTCCATCTTTGTTTGTGTGGACCATCACCAAAGCCTCTGACAGCATACCAGCCATGCTGGCCCAGGCTGCATGTCCCCAAGTAAGTGGCCCCTAGTCGCTGGGCTGTAGACTTTAGCTTAGCTCAGGTCTGAAAATCAAGACCAGCAGCAACTCATGACTGCAGTTTCCTGCTCCTCTGGAGGGGAGCACGGCAGCCCCAGAGTGGGGGGAATCCTGGGTTCAGGCCCCACCCCCACCAGCCAGCATAAGAAGCAGTGGCCGGGGAGGGGGGCAATGGCCCTCCCCTGTTTGCATATATCATTCAAGTTTCTTGGCTACTTCTCACTTTTAATTTTTTTCTTTGTCACTGTGATTTGCAATACTGTTCATAGAAAGTTGCATGCATACAGCATTCCAGCTGACCACATCGTCTACCAGTGTCCACTTCCCTCCACCATGGTCTCAGGGTCCACCCCATGAAACCCTGACCCCACCCTGCCACCAGAGTAAACCAGTTCACAGATTCTGTTGCTTTGGGCCTTTTTTAGTCCCTTGCCATATTTCTTTATATTCCACATGTGAGAGATTATTCCGCATCTGTCCTCTCCTTCTGCCTGGCTTCATCAGCATGATACTCTCCACATCCATCCTCATAGCAGCAAATTGCATGGTCTCGTCTTTTCTTATAGCCCAGAAACATCTCATTGCTTGCATATACCAGTTTTCTTACTCAGTCATCTGTTCTTGGACGTTTGGGTCGTTTCCAGATTTGGGTACTGTGAATAGTGGCTCAATGAACAAAAGAGTGAAGATGTCTTTTTTTGAATAGATGTTTGAGCCCTTGGCGTGTAGATTCCCGGAGGTAGAATTGCTGGGTCATATGAAAGTTTGATTCTCAATGTTTTGAGAAGTGTCCGTATCGTTTCCCGTAAAGGCTGAGCCAGTGGACATTCCCACCAACAGTGAATGAGAGTCTTTCCCCTCCGCCCCCACATCCCTGCCAGCACTGGTAGCTTTTGTCCTTGGCGATGTGTTCCAGTCTCACTGGTATGAAGTGATATCTCATTGCTGATTTGATTAGCATTTCCCTGATGATCAGTGATGCAGAGCAGTTTTTCGTAAGCTACCCTTCTCTTAAACCACTAAACCTGTTACCTCATCAGTAAAATAAAGATGACAGCAACTCCTGGCAAGATTTGCCCTGAAGCTTCAGAGTAACAATGTACCTGGCATGAAACAGACACTAAACGGTTGACTTTTGTTGTCACTGCAGTGGTCATTCTCTGAGCTTTAACCCTACCTCTCTGAAGTTGCTCTTACCAGAAAATGAAAAGTAAAGGGCCAGCTGCTTCACGACTAATCTCTGCAGAGATGCCAAGCCAACAAAACTGTCAGGTACATGGTTTTTAGGCTGAAAACTCGTGTCTTCTCAGAAGGGGGGCGGGCCGCCTGCCCCCAATTCACAGCCAGTACTGCCACATCCCACAGCACCCCATGTTAAAGACCCAACTTCACAGCTCCAGGACTAATCTCGGAACAGATACAAGCCAAGCCACTGAAATTCAGGCACATGGTCTTTGGGCTGAAACCTCAATATTCTGAGGCACCATTGGGAGGGGTCGGCCAGGTCCCCGGCAGCTGCACCTGCACCCACAGGCGCTGCCACGCAAACCATGCAAATGGCCCCACTATCATGGTTTACAATGCCAAGCTTACTGAAAATTCCAGGCTGAGGATTCTGGGGCCTTCTCAGACTAGGGTTAGGCAGCATCCCTGTCTATATTGCCAGGAGCCTTAGTAACCAGAACCCTCACCCCAGCTGGTACCATGGAAGCAATGGCCCAACTTCACAGCTTCACAACTGATCTCAGAAGAGATACAAGCCAAGCCGCTGAAACTTAGCGGCCCAGTTCTACAGATCCTGGAGTTCCTGGACAAACACCACAATACTGACAGCCCAGTAAGAGCACACCAACTTCTAGGGGAAAGCTGCATAGATGCCAACCAAGTTTAGTAAACAAAAACAAGAACAGAGGCTCAACTAGCAATAACAGCTCAGTAAACCTTGACAATGACTTTAATGACCCCACGGTGAGATGTAACAATTTTCACAAATTTTCTTTTGCTGATGTATTGTTCAATAATTTCATTAGCCATGTTATTGCAACAAACAAGATGAAATAACTTACTTTTTATTAAGGGGGCAGGTTTGGGGATGATGGGTGGGAAACTGGAGACACTGGTGCTGGGATTAGTGTGGAACACTGAATGCCCCAAACAACACATTATGAACACTATGAACAAAGTGTTCAAGCAATTAAATAAATAAGGGGACAGAGCAATAGTACAGCAGGTAGGGAGCTTACCTTGCATGCAGCCAACCCAGGTTCTATCCCCAGCATCCCATATGGTCCCCTGAGTGCCACCAGGAGTGATCCCTGAGCACAGAGTCAGGAGTAAGCCCTGAGCGCAGCTGGCTGTGGCCCAAAAACCCAGGGAAAAAATAACTTTAGGTGGTCATGAGGATTATATATGAAAAAGTTTCAGGGATAATCCAGATAGTGTATTTAAAGCATGGGATCCCCTCACCTGCCTGCACTCCTTGTTCAATTTCTTCCCCTCCTGCCCTTGTATCAACTTCCTTGTATGAAGTCTAGAATAAGAGTTTTTTTACTCTCCCATAGCCAAGCTGGCCCCATCACTTATCTAAAAACTTGAAGGGGCTGGAACAATAGTACAGTGGGTAGGGTGTTTGCCTTGCATGAGGCCGACCCCGGTTTGATTCCCAGCATCCCATACGGTCCCCTGAGCACCGCCAGGAGTAATTCCTGAGTGCAGAGCCAGGAGTAACCCTGTGCATAGCTGGGTGTGACCAAAAAAAGCAAAAAAAATTAATTAGAAATAAAATAAAATAAAAACTGAAAGAATCAGTTCATGAAGGTGGTTTTATAGCTTCTCATTCTGGCTGTGCGCTCAAAGAGAAAACTCAGGTGAAAAAAAAAGGACAGCTGTAGGAGTCATAGCCCAGCACTAGAGGGCGCAAAAAGCTCGGAAACACACTTAGGGCCACACCCAGCAAATCTCTGGACTCGGGTGCGGCGGGGTCCACACAGGAAGAAACAGACTAAGGCCTTGGTGAGAACAAATGATGGGAGGGAATTGCTGCATTCCTTCCTGCTCTGACCTTCCCATTGCCAGTGAGGGCACCTGCTGAGGCCTGGAGGGAGACCTGCCAGGGGGCTCTTCCCATGCATTCCAACTTCCCCACGTCCTGATCCCCAAGCAGCTTTGCAGATTCTATTGTGTCACAGCTAAAAGGACCCTGCTATGGAGTCCCAGGTGATCATTTAGGCTGAGGACTGGGGCCCAGAGGGCAGAGAAATTTTGAATTCTTTCCAAGCACACGTCCAGATAGTCCCCCATAGAATTGGCCCTAAAACCTGTGCATGCATCATCTCACTTGGCTAGCAGCCCATTTTACAAACCCACAACAAGCCCACTTTACAAAGAGGAAACTGAGGTTCCTCTTTCCTACTAAATTTTTATTGCCACCCACTATCTTTCCTCTCTTGTTTTTCATTGTCTTGAAATAGGTCCAAACTACACACATATGTACCCTCAGGAAGATTGTTACTCAGCTCCAAGCATTCCAGAAGCCAATTTTTAAAATATTTGCTGCATTTCCTTATTGCAGGCAGAGAGATAGGAGGGTCCTGGTCATGTATATGGGGAAACACGGTATGAAACCTAAATCAGCGCAGAGGGAGGAAGTGGTCCAAGGCCTATAAGAGGAGACCAGAAAATCAATAAGATGCAGAATTCCTTTTCAGATGATGGCTGGACCCCAGGGAGGTGATGCAGGGACAAAGCCATGAGAACTTAAGAACAGACTACCAGATCAATGGTTTTCCCCATGAAAAAAGCCCAATTTAAGGGACCAGAGTGACAAGTACAATGGGTAGGGGACTTGCCTTGCACACAGCTGACCCGGGTTTAATCCCAGGCAGCTCATATGGTCTCTGGAGCCCCTCCATAAATGACCGCTGAGCACAGAGCCAGGAGTATACCCTGAGCATCCCCAGATATGATCCAATCTCCCCCAACCAACTCCTATTTGTGTAAAGAATTCCAGACCAAGGCAATTATAAAAATATGCACATATACTGGTGAAGGAATGGACGTTTGATCATTATATGACTGAGACTTAAACCTGAAAGCTTTGTAACTTATCACGGTGATTCAATAAAATAAAATTTTAAAAAATATATGCATATATAACCCCATCCAGAGATGGGGCCAGAGAGATAGTACAGCGGGCAGGGTGCCTGCCTCACACCCTGCTCATCAGGGTTCAGTTCCTCACATACCGTAGGGTTCCCAGAGCCCTCCTGGAGTCATCCCTGAGCACAGAACCAGGAGTTAGCTCTGAGCACCACCAGATGTGTGCCCTTGCCCTCCCCCAAAATAAAAGGGATTAAATGCTCATTCTGAACCCTGGAGACTGGCCGCTATCTCACCCTAAAGTGTACTCTTGGCTTTTTCCACCCTGGAGAAGCTCAAGGGCTTCTTTCTCTTTCTCCCCCCACAGCCCCCCCTCTCTCACTCACTCTCTCTCTCACTCTGTGTGTGTGTGTCTCCCCTCTCTTTCCCTTCACAACAATTCTCTAAGTAAAGTCCTTTAAATAAAACCATTTTTCTTCGGGAGCTGGAGAGCACAGAGCCAGGGGTAAACCCTGAGCATGACAGGTTGTGAATAAAAAAAAAAAAACCAAGAAAATAACAATTATTTTACTTTACTATTCATTTCCTGACTTTCTTTTGTGCAAGGGGACATGACATTTCTGGGAAATCTGGGCCAAGGTTAGAACTGACCTTTGTTTTCCTACCAAGAGTAATTCCTCCTCCGGCCTGAGTCCAGTGCTCTCTGGACTCAGAACTGCACGAAGGACCAGTTCCCACATCACTCAGCACAAGGGCACTCCACATGTGGTTGGACAGTGCCTTGTGGGGCCGGCAGGGTGCCGCTCAGGTGCTCTTGCAGACTTTCCCAGGGCTAGTCCGTATCAGGCAGTCACGGGGGGGGGGGGGGGGCTGGGAGGGTAAAGACAAAGCAGCAGTCTCCACCCCAGCTCGCTACCTCTCTCCTCTCCCCATTCCACCTAACTCCTGTGCAGCATGGCCATCTCCTAACTCACGTCACAGGACAGAGAGGAGGCCGCCGACATTCGGAAATCAGGCAGGCGCAAATGTTCTATAGTCATAGTTTATGGTTTCCAGGATCATGGACCTTATTGTAGCTCCATCTCCTCATATGTGAAATGGGAAATGTCGAGCTGATGGGGTTGGTTTTATTTCTATTTTCCCTTCCCTTTCACATGCATGGAGAGTCAGAGATGAACCTCTTTGTGGTGCTGGAATCCCCAACAGCAGCACATACAGGGGCTAGAAAGACAGTATAGTGGTAAGGAGCTTGCCTTGCTCACAGCTCCTAGATTCTGTCCTCCAGATGATAACTTGAGCCTCACCAGAAATGATCCCTGAGCACAGGAATAAGTTCTGAGCACAGCCTGGTGTGGCCCAAAAGCTAGAGAAAAAGAAAGAACAAAGGAAAGAAAAAGAAAAAGAAAGAAAGAAAGAAAGAAAGAAAGAAAGAAAGAAAGAAAGAAAGAAAGAAAGAAAGAAAGAAAGAGAGAGAGAGAGAGAGAGAGAAAGAAAGGAAGGAAGGAAGGAAGGAAGGAAGGAAGGAAGGAAGGAAGGAAGGAAGGAAGGAAGGAAGGAAGGAAGGAAGGAAGGAAGGAAGGAAGGAAGGAAGGAAGGAAGGAAGGAAGGAAGAAGAGAGAAAGAAAGAGAGAAAGAAGAAAGAAAGAAAGAAAGAAAGAAAGAAAGAAAGAAAGAAAGAAAGAAAGAAAGAAAGAAAGAAAAGAAAGAGAGAGAAAGAAAGGAAGGAAAAAAGGAAAGAAGAAAGAAAGAAAGAGAGAGAAGGAAGGAAGGAAGGAAGGAAGGAAGGAAGGAAGGAAGGAAGGAAGGAAGGAAGGAAGGAAGGAAGGAAGATGGTAATATTAGAGACTAGGGTGAATCCTAAAGCCAGTGTGTTATAAGAGAAGAGTTATCCATTTGTGGAGTATACAATAACATCACATAAGGCTGACACCCAAGGAAAATAGATAAATACAAGGGACAGGAGAATTGACCCATAGCTGGAAGCCTGCTTCATGAGCGGAGGAGAGAAGGCAGATGGAATAGAGAAGGAATCACTAAGAAAATGATGGCTGGAGGAATCAGTCGGGGTGGGAGATGCATGTCGAAAGTAGATAATGGCCCAAACATGATGACCTCTCAGTGTCTGTGTTGCAAGCCATAATGCCCAAAAATAGAGAGAGAGTATGGGGAATATTGTCTGCCATGGAGGCAGGGGGAGGGTGAGAAAGGGGGGATATTGGTGGTGGAGAATGTGCACTGGTGGAGGGATGGGTGTTTGATCAATGTGTGATTGTAATCCAAACACAGAAGCTTGTAACTATCTCACAGTGATTCAATAAAATTTTTAAAAACTAATAAATTTTTTAAGTGTTAAAAAAAAGAGAGAGGAGTTATCAGTTGACCCAGAGATACCAAGACACTCAGGCAGAAGACTGTGTGCAGGTAGAGAGCAAGGCTGTATGATGCGGCCACAGGCCAGGGAAGGCCAGGACTGCTGAGGACCCAGAAGCTTGGAGGCAGCATGGAACGGATCCTAGAATGAGCCAATCTCTTCATCACCCTGATAGCAGACTTCTAGCATGCAGAATAGACAAAATAGATGGCTGTGTGGGCATTTGTAAGCGCAGTCCAAGGGATCAGTGCAGTGTGTGACAGAGGGCAGTGTGGCAAAGGCATGCCTGATTTCCTTCCAGGTCAGCTCTCTAGTCCTCTGTCGTTGCCTCTTCAAGCCAGCTAAACATGGACAGGAACCTAGGAAGCTTACCTGGGCAGAGAAAAAAATAGACAACACACTTTTGTTTTGTTTCTGTTTGGGGGCCACACCAGTGCTCAGGGCTTACCCCAGGCTCTGCACTCAAGGATTACTCATAAAGGGGCTTGGGGGACCATACGGGGTGCCGGGGACCAAACCTGGGTTGCTTCGTGCAAGACAAATGCTACTATCACTCTGGCCCCACTGGACACCACCTTCTTACCTTCAACACTTCTTACAAAGCTGTTGACTGACACACACCGGGATTTGCTAAGTACTTACTTGATTAAACAGGATAAAAAAAAAAGGTAGGTTATATTCTACAAATTTGAGAAATTATTATTGATGTCAGTGGGCCCCACAGGTGACTTATGTGAATCGGGGAGGAGAAAGACAGATTTCTCCCCATCTGCCTCTGCCACCCGGGACTCAGGTTACTGTCTCGCCTCGCAGAAAGGAATTTCAGGAGTAGACGAGCAGTGAAATTACACAGTTTTTATTTGGAGGTTTTGAAGGAAGGAGAGAAAGTGGGAGAGAGTGGGGAGTAACGTGCTCAAGAGAGAACCCAGGTTTCTCCAAGTGCGGAGAGAGCCCCTACACACATCCCAGCATTAGACACGAAAACATGAAAGTCCACCTCTCAAGAGGGGAGATGCAGGTGACACATGTGCTCAGGAAGCCTATGCTCATGCTTCCTTTGTTCAAGGTGGCCTTTATAGGGTTTCTCCAACCTGACCATATGTGGGGCTTCTACCTAGGTAAAAGTCAGTTGCTAGGGAGGGTACCAAGGGGGTTGGGAGTGGTGATAGTCTTCTTTGAAATTCCTTTCCTGACTTTTGTTTCTGCAGGAGCTTCTGTTGGAGGGGGTTGGTCAGGTGTCTAATGAACAGCTTTGGAGTTTCTGGTGAATCTCTTTCTGGTCTTTAATTGGTCTCTATTTCTTCTGCTGTCAATCCTGTAGACTTCCAGCCTCCACAGGGTCTGTCACAGACTGGTGGACTGGTGCCATGAGGTGCTCCATGAGGTCAGGGCTATTGCTTCCCAGGAGATTTATTGCCATTGCCTTGGGAAGGGCCTTCCCTATCTGCCTGCCTACATCATTATGAACCTATCTCTATATATGCCTTTATCCCAGACTAATGTGTTTACATACTTTATTAATTAATTATAATAAAGTTGTTCATGATTCATTACATTCAATATTCCAACACCAATCCCACCACCACTGCACCTTCCCAATATCATTATTTCCAATTTTCCCAACCACCCCTCAAGCCTGCCTCTATAGCAGGCCCTCAATACTTTATTTTATATTGCTTGTTATAATTCTCTAATAGCACTGTAGCACTGTCACACTGTCGTCCCATTGTTAATCAATTTGCTCAGGTGGACACCAGTAACGTCTCATTGTGAGACTTGTTGTTACTGTTTTTGGCATATTGAATATGCCACGGGTAGTTTGCCAGGCTCTGCCGTGTGGACGGGATACTCTCTGTAGCTTGCCAGGCTCTCCAAGAGGGACCGAAGACTCGAACTCGGGTTGGCCGGGTGCAAAGCAAACACCCTACCCTCTGTACTATCACTCCAGTCCACGATTCTCTAATAATGATCAAAAAATATTTCCTTAGAAGAAAGTGTGTGAATATTATTGTATCTTACCATGGAGCCCTTGTAGAAGAAATTACTAACTTGTTGTTACAGGTTAAGCCTTGTGTGTTTATATTTTCTTAATTGAGATCGATTGCTTCCTACTTTACACCCCTTCCAATTATACACTTTATATGTTGAGGAATCACAAGCCGGCCCCCAGCATGTGCTCAAAGCTGCCAAGGTGGCCAGTTCTCCAGGGGCTCCTGAGAGCCGCCCATTCACTTCCTCACAGGGCCTTGAATGAAAAGGAAAGCAGTCGGATCCCCTCGGGACTCTGAATTCATCAGGCAAGGATGATCTCATTCCTGCCCCAGCCTCCCACACTTACTCAGGAACTGGCAGGAGGGAGCTGGGATTCTAGGCAGGTGGGGGGTAGGCAGGGGGGGTTCGGTTTGACCCCAAGGATCCCCAGGGATCACAGTACCGGCTGTACCTGGGCAGCTGGGAAGGGCAATGTGCAGTGCAGCGCAGCGGGGGTTAAGGAGAAGGGAAGGGGGAGGGAGGAGCTGATTCACTAGGACAACTCAGAGTGACTCAGAAGCCCGCAGAAAATAGCCACTCTCCCAATCTGCTTCATTGTCTGGCAATGAGGCACTTCCTCATGGCCTGCCAGAGGCAGGGCCACAGGAAGGAGGAACTCCGAATGTTCAAAGCCAAGGGCCTATCCCAGCACCCAGCACCGCTGTGTCTTTAGCCACTTCGGACATCTCATTTCAAGGCAAGTCAGCCCCTCGAAGCTCCTAACTTGCCTCTCTGGTCGCTGAGCCCAGGAGGAGCTGTCTTCCGGAAAGTCTATGTCCTACTTCCTTACTTCAGAGATCTGGGCGACTGCTCAGCTGTTTTGCTTCTTCTTGGCTTTGTCCTTCCTCTGTGAAGAGAACCGTCTGAGATGAGTTCGGGGAGGCTGAGCTTATTTCTGCCTCCTAGGTTATCTTGACAGACACCAGGTCTAAGTCAGCTAATCCTTCTTATGCTGTGAACAAACTGCGCCAGTTTGACAGAATCGTGTTGGAAGTTCTTTCCTTATTTGTCAGCTCTAGCACTTTAAGTGATTTGTCTCTTCCTTGTCTCTTCCCCTCTGTAAAATGGGCCCTGGGTATCTGTCTTGGAGGATAGCGCAGATTTATCATACTCTTGCAAAGATTCAGTAAGATATCATTGTATGAAAGTCTCTGGTACTGGGATGACATGATAATTATTGGTTTGCTTCCCTCAGACTTCCTTCAAATTGCACAGGCCGACACATGCCCGCCGCGTGAGTGTGCTGCTTGCAGGCAGGGCTGGATCAGCCTGGAGGATTGTGTCTGTCTCCGAGTTCTAGGCTCTAACACTGTGCTTGATTATGATAGTTAAGTTTGGAGCTGGAGAAATAGGAGAACTAGCACAGGGCACTTGCCTTGCACACAACCAAACCCAGGCTCCATCACTGGCACCAGATATGGTATGCTCCCTAAGTGCAGAGCCAGGAGTAAGCCCTGAGCATAGCTGGAAGTGGGATCTCCCAAACAAAACAAAAATAAGTAACTGTTAAGCCTAGGAATATTGTATACAAAGTGTGTAACACTAGGGCCAAAGACACAGTGCAAAGGATAAGGCATCCACATTCCTTGCACGACACCAATCTCAATTCATTTCAAGCACTGACAAGCACAGAACCAGGAGTGACACTTCACCATGACTGGCTATGTCTCTCCCCACCCCCCAAAAAATACTCAAAGCATGCAATACTTTATTTGAACACTGTCTTATTGTATTCTAAGTATGCTGTTACATTAAAAATAAAGTTATTAGCTCTATTTCAACCAGTGGACTCAAGCTATGAGTAGGTATACAGATGACAGGAAAAAGAATCCAGAACCCATGACCTCAGTAAAAGATGCGTGGTCCTGGGAGGGCAAGTTGTCACCAGCAAGATCTGCATGACTGTGTGCAAAGAAGGGACAGACATTCCTTAGATTCACTTCAGTTCATTGCAGCTTCACAACAAGTGCAATTGCCCCACAGCTTACTAAAATGTGCCCAAGGAGGTGAAACACACACACACACACACACACACACACACACACACACACACACCAACCAGAAAAAATACCTTATCTGACAACATTGCAAAGAAAACCTTAACATTCGGATTTTTAAAAAAAATATTCAACCTCTGCTAGGAAGTCAGGCAGGGCAGGTAGACTCTGGGGTGCTCCCTGTGACCAGCCTCCTAGCCCCCCCAACTACTCCAGGGGGGCTCAGAAGTAGAATGTCTTCTTTTCCAAATGTAATGTGAAGAGCATAAAGGGTTTTTGGTTTCTTTGACGCTGGCTTTCATCTTCAGCCCCTTGCTTCTAGGTCCGCAGCCCACACAGCCGTGCACATCCAAGGAGAGGAAGGCAGAGCAGAGAGGCAGCATTGGCAGTTACTTTGCTGGGGGGCTGGGGGAGGGGGCTTGGTGCCAAGTGGACGGGTTGGGACCAGCCCCTGCTGTGCTCAGGGCTTACTCCTGGCAGTGCGTGGGGAACCATATCTGGGAGGTGGAACCTGGGTTGCGAGCGCGCAGGGTAAGTGTTGCTCCCCACATTTGCAGGTTTCCAATAAAGCAGACACCAATGAAGGAAGTACCGGCTTCACATGCTTGACTGAGATGGGGGCGGGGGGTCAGGGCAGAAGGGGATAACCACCACTGAGAGCACAGGAGACCCCAAGCAAGGGTGCAGGCCCCCAGACATCGCAAGAACAAGGGGAGAAGAGGGGATAATAAAACTGGTACAAGAGTCGATTTATTCATTTATAGACTTTGTGGATGAAGTGGACGCTAATGTACCATCTAGGGCACCTGAGGCATCCATTCCTGAACCTCGAGGAACTCGAGGCACACCCAGCACCGCCGCCTTCCCGCCCAGCCGGCGCACCAGAGGACAGCTGCAGAGCGAAGCCTGGTAGCCCAGACCACCGGGAGCCGAGGAGGCGGCTTCCTCTCGGAAGTGACGCGCGCTCAATCCCAGCCCGGCTCTCCCCAAACAAAAGGGATCTTGGGGCCCGGGGCGGAGCCGAAATGACATTGGAGAAGCCCCGCCTCCTACAGGCGCGGATTGGTGTCGGCACGGGAGAGGCGATTGGCTGAGATGGCGATTGGCTCCGGGGAATGTCACTGGCCCCGCCTGGCAGCCGGGGCGTGGCCTCGGGGGGCGGTGGACGGGAGCGGGTGCTGCAGGCGGCGGGGACCGGAGCCGGAGCGCCGGGGAGAGGTAGGAGTCGTGGCCGCGGGGCCCCGGAGGCGACCGGGCGTCGGGCTCTCGAGAGAAAGGCCAGGGCATCCCCCCGCTGTGCATGCCTCCGTGCCCGTCGCCCTCGCGCCCATCCCCGGGTGGGCGGGGCCGCCCCTCCACCCCCTCCCGGGGGTCCCCGCTGCGCCTCATTGTCCCCACCGGTGCCCCAGCCCCCTGTCGGGGCTCCCGCCCAGCCGCGGCTCAGGGAGGGCTTCCCGCCGCCTCCGCGCGGCCGCCTCCAGCCGCGGGGCCGGACCCCCGGGAGCGACCTCGCCCTCCACCTGCCCTGCTCGCCGCTGCTGCGAGAGGTCAGACCCGCGCCTGCCGAACACGCGGGCCGGGGCCTGCACGGTCAGAGACCCCCATCGGGCTCTCGGACCCCCTCGGAGGCTTTCCCTGCCGCTCGGCGGTCCGGAGCCCCCGGATTCGGGGCAAGGAGAAAGAGCGACCCCACCAGCACCCCCAGCTCCCCACGCTGTGCGCACGCCTTCCCTTCCCTCTCGGTCCCGGGGAGTCAGTTGTTTGGGTATCTATTTGTTTCAGGTTTGAGTGCCCTTTCCTTGCTGTTACGTTGTGTTCCACGCGATTCCTTGCCGGGGAACTTCATGCAGAGCCCTCCTGTGTGTTTCCCAGCGGGGTGGGCGTGTGTGCAGGAATGCAGTGTATATTGTCGAGCGGTGGGCGAATAGCAGCCTTCTCCCGGGGAAACGGTGCACATACATGATAGGCGACCCTTCCATCAGGAAGGGGGTCCCCAGGTCTCGGTGGGCTGCGCGCGGCCGCGGAAACTGCAGTTAACCTTGAAGGTCTCGTTCTGCTGAAACAAAGGCAGGGAAGGAAGTGTGGGAAGAAAATGCAGGTTTCCCTGTTGTTGAGGTTTATGATTAATCTGGTCCTGTGGCCTTTGGTTACTCCCTATCCTCCCTTTTTCAGTGTTTTGTTTTGTGTATCTATCTGGCCACAGGACACCAATTGCTGTGTGATGTTTGGGTTGGTTTCACAAGACCCGAATCCTCTACCAAAATGTAGGGGATGAGGAGTTAACGCAAGTTTTTAAACCTCAGAGTTAACAATGAACAAAAAAGCAAGGTTAAGCCCAGCTCTTCACTGCCAAAAAGTATCTCTGTAGGTGTGTTCGTAAAAGGTTTTCAAGTTAGCCTTCATTTCTGCAGTGCAAAGTATTGACGATTTTGACCTAATGCTAATAATGCCCTCGACTCGCTCCTGTTAGCACATTCATACATTAAAACGTGCCGTGGATTTTTGCACAGTTTCCGTTGCTTTCCATTTCAAGTGCATCTCATTATTTTCCAGCAACAAAGCTAGTAGGAGTTCGAATCACAGAGGGTGATTCTTATGGCTGGGTCCTTTACCTTCCTGATTAGACTTTCTCAAGATAAACTTCCTGAAGGTAGTTATTTTTCAATAGCTGAGGCTCCAAGTTTTCTGAGCCACTGTTTGTCCAGTGATTGTTTCCAGATCGCCCATAAAAAGGCACAAAGAAGAAGCTGTGTGGAGGGGCCCTGCCACAAACGCAAATGACGCTGGCACTGGTTGCTAAGCCGTGGTGGGCCCTAGCAAACTGGCAGAAAAAACTCAGGCAGTAGAGGAAACCCCAGAAAGCTCTATCTTATTCCATGAGCGGGGAAAGAAAATAAACCAAGGTAAGCGACCCAAGAAAGCAAAGTAGTGGTGACTACTGGGGCCTTAATGAGCAGAGAGGGAAAAACAGCAACACTTGCCTCACTAAACAAGACATGTTTGGTGCCTGTTTGTGTCTTGGAAATCTCTTCTCTAACTTTCCCAACACTGGTTTGGTCATGTTAGACGAAGATGAAGAAATACATGTAGGCAGATGGTTTTTGTGTATATTCTGACTCCTCATTAAATGATAAATGCTTTGCAAGCAGAGAAATTTCATCTTCTTTTCATCTTTATATCATTCACAGTTCTTAATACATCGTTCAAGTCAATGAAAAATGTTGAGGGATCACACCTGGTAGGGCTCTGGGGCTGTATGGGGATCGGGGGATTGAACTGCATGCACCTTACCCACTAGACTATCTTCCCGGCCCCTTGCCTGCTATCTTAAACTCCAATATATTAAGTGCTCTATCTCTAAGATACTTAATTCACTATAAGAAAATACCTGCTGGCTAGACATATCACTTTGCTGTTATGAGATTTGAGCCAGACTGTGAATGCTTTTTAGGATTTTATTTTTCTGAGACCAACCTGGAAGGAATGCATTGAATATGCATAGGAGAACATACTAGGGATGAATTATTTGCTGATTTTTGTTTTAAGAGTTGTTTTTGAGTGTTTGGTTTTGACAAGTTACTGGTGTACTTGGGCACTTGGGCATTTTATAATGGAGTTTTAGTTGATTTTGTGCTTTTTTTTTTTTAAAGTTTGGACTAAATACCTAATAAGGGGCACAAACAGGATTGAGCCCCTGGATGGAATCATACTGATTATCATACTTAATTAGACTGATTTAGGTGGCATAATTCACTCTGTCTGCAGTGGGTTTGTGTCTGGCTGAATCAGGTTTACTGTACTTGGTGTTAACTTGCAGGGTGGAATTCTTGGCTTTTCTGAATAGAGCAGAAAGGTGCTTCAGAGTTACCCTGAACCAGTATTGGGTGGTATGAGCTCAGAAATAAGTTTATTTCTAAAGGAAATTTATCTATCTGTGGATAAATCCATCCCAGAAGTGGTGTGTTGACTTACTTCTAAAACCCTAAAACTGAGTTTTTTCTTTTTTCTTGAATGTTAGGGGCTTTTTGGTCCACACTGATGGTACTCACAGCTTCTGACTATGTGCTCAGGGATCAATCCTGGCGGACTCAGGGCACCCTATGGGGTGCTAGGAATGACTGACTTTGTGCAAGGCAAGCGCCTGCCTCACTGTGCTCTCGCTCTGACCCCCTTTCTTTTTGTCCCAAGACAAAAGAAATGCAAGGGATTCAATCAATCGTTTGTTATCTTTGAATTGTTGCTTGCTTCCCTACACCTTTGACTGTTTCTAGCTCCTCTATCCCAAGAGTCACGTAAATGGTTTTGTGGACACAGTGGTAAATGGTTTTGTGGACACAGTGATCACCATGCAATTATCTCTTGTGTCTGATTCAAGGGGTTTTCCAGGGTGATTTTAAATAAACAGAGTTTTTGCTTTTGGAGATACGTCTACCACCACCCTAAGATGAAGGGACAGTCAGTCATGGAGGACCTGAAATGGGTGAGGAGAGTCCACATGCAGACTAGAAGTTGAGAGCCGGCCTATGGGTCAAAGAAAACAGGACTATAGCAAGCTGGAGGAGAGACTGCAGGACTAGGGTTCCTCCCTGCCAGGAATTCTGAAACCCACATGCTGCGCCCCACAGACACATTCTGGATTTCAGGTCCAAAGCCAGAGGACCTGAAATTGTGTTCAGTTACCATTGTGCTCAGTGAATTGTTCCTGACTTCTGGGCGGCCCAGAATCCAAGGCTTTATTGCCGCTGAATTGAAAACACCTAATCCTCAATTGTTACCGAGTTCAATGGGAACTAGACAGAAAGCGGGGTGAGCACATGATGAAGTTGACAGGCAGAAAGACTCTTGACCTGCCTCGGGAGCCTTTGCCAGGGTGGCTGGGGAAGGGGCCACACTAAAAAGGTGACCATAGGGAGGGAGGAAGGAGGACAGAGGAAGAGCAGGTTTGGACAAGTCCTCCTTACAAAGGAGAGAAGAATGCAGGGTACCTAGCAGTAAGTTGCAGGAAACAGCACTAACTAGTGGGGTTGTTTTGTGGGCACAGAAGGCTCCATCACCTGCTTCTGCCGGGCCCGTTCTTTCTGTTGCCGCAAGGGAAAGAGACAACCAATGCACATCTGAACAGGTTTCCTTTTTGATGCTATAAGAATAATCAGATCCAAACCTGTTTTTTTTTTTTTTTTGCCTCTGGTTCTCTTTGTTCTGTTTTGGTTTTCAACACACCTGATGATGTTCAGAGGCTCCTGGCAGACGTAGTTGACCATATGGGATGCTGGGGATCGAACCGGGGTCAGCCACGTTGCAAAGCAAGTGCCCTGTCCACTGTGCTCACTCTCCAGCCCCTGCCTCTGGTGCTTATGTTGAGGACACAGAAGAACCTTTCTGAATAGACTGTCCCTCGGGACTTCTCCATTTCTGAACTTTTTGCTTTTGCCACACAGACAGACAGCGTGTTCCTCTTTGGGGCCCCGTCACTCTCATTTCTGCATAGTTCACATCAGTATTATTCTCCCTCTGAACCAGTTCTTTCTCTAACTTTACTCTTTCTGTTCGTGTCATCATCATTCTTGTCAACCCATGTTAAAACCCCAGCGGATCTGGAATTATTTCCCCTTTGATTCTTTAAACGGATCCATTACCAAATTACTCTGTGTTGTATGTGTGTGTGTGTATGTGTGTGTGTGTGTATGTGTGTGTGTGTGTGTGTGTGTGTGTGTGCACGTGTGGTCAGGGATCCAGGGCCTCATCCCTGCCAGACAACTGCTCTGTCCCTGTTTACAGCCCCTGCCAAGGCAAATTCTTTATATCTCTTGCATGAGTTACTTTTCCTCTGTTCTTACTGTTTTTATTTTTATTCACACATTTTGCCTCATATTTATATACTGGTAGTTTTCTCCCAACTCTACCTTAAGTCCTAACTTTTCCAAAACTATGCTTCCTTTTCTGTCAGGGAGTTGGGGTTGAGGGGTGGGGGAAGGTCGGCACATCTGATGGTGCTCAGGGCTTGCTCCTAGCCCTGTGCTCAGGAATCACTTTTGAGGGCTCAGGCGACCATAATGGGAAGGCAGTCACCCTGCCAGTGTACTCTCTCTCTATTCACCAACACTGTGGTTTTGCTATGATATATTCATCTGGTTAAAAATGTTTAGTGTTCAGGTCAGAGTAGTAGAGGGGTTACGACAAGTGCTTGCCTTGATTCCTGTACCCGACCGACCCTGGTTTGATGCCCAGCATTGCATATGGTTCTCCGAGCCCTGCCAGGAGTACAAAAGTGAAGCCAGGAGGAAGCTCTGAGCACCGTTGTGTGGCCCAAAAATAACAAAAACAAAGCAACAAAAAGTTTACTGGTTTCTCACTTCCTAAACGATAAAGGCCATTTTTGTTTGTCTTAATTCAAAATGCAGCATTTTTTTAGTTGTCCTTTGAACCAGAGACTGCAAAGTGCTCAGTTAAATCTAGTTGAGTAAGACAGAGTGTTTGTCGGCAAAAGTTCAGTGTCTTTGTTAGAAAAAAGATAGGAGGCAAACAGACAAGCTGATATAATGGAATATGATAACAGTTTCTAGGGTGCAAATACACGGTGCATTTACTATCATGTCAAAAAAATAATGGTTTTAAGACCATTTCTCAGTCATTAGAAGTTAAGATTGTGACTTAATGGAGTGGAAGCTGAGGCATCTCTTTCCCAAGGGAAATGCAGATACTATAGGGTCCCTAAGTTGGGTTTCCCAGGAACAACTAGACCATCTCCTGAGAACAGACCAACTTGCCACATCAGAAGAAGTGAAGTTGTTTTGTTTTCTAAATGATAGGAATGATACAAAATGATAGTTCACTGGACAGAAAAGAAAAAATCCCTTTACCTGCAGAATTAACCTAATACATGCTTTTCTAGAAGCAAAACATTAGAGAACCGGCCAGCCACTGACTCACTCAGTGCACTCCTCATCTCCTGTTTGTGTGTGTATTGAGATTTATTTGTGAAGACTGTAAAGCTCAAAAGTGAAGCCCATTGAGGAACAGTGAGGTGGCAGAGCCAGGACGCAAACCCAGGTCTGATTCAGAATTTCACAGAACTTCACATCAGCTCACTGCACTTCTGCCTCCCGGGAGAATGATTGTCCTTGAAGAACCTTGGAGTAAAACCAATTGCTCCTCTGCTTTGGTCATTTTCAACTAACACCAAATTGTTGCGCTCCCCCCTCCCGCTCCAGTGATCTGATTAGAAGACTAAACTGAAAAACTACAACAGAGGTCAGATAGTAGCAAGGGCAGGGCTCTTGCCTTGTACCTGGCTGTCCCATGTTGATCCCCAGCATCCCATATGGTCTCCCAGCACTGCCAGGAGTAATTCTTGAGTGTAGGGCCAGGAGTAACCCCTGAGCATCACTGGGTGTGGCCCCAAAACTAAGACATAACAAATCATCAATTACAATATTTCTGTTAGAGGCTCTTGGGAAAATCCCCCCCACCCCACTTCCTTCCCTTTGTTGCTGTTGCAATTAATTCCTGCTTGGTTCTGGAGTCTGCAGGTGTGACAGTCTGACACGAGCTGCAATTCTTCCACACATTCTCACCAGGGGTAGCACTCCTTTTGTGTGGTTTGTTCGTGTTCTGGTTGCCAAGCTCACACAGATTTTTTTCTCCCTTGGGGCAGGTGGTGGACTGTGATATTTGGCTAACTGGGCAGGACTGTTCTGTGCCCAGGTGCCAGCATTGGTGGCAGTGCTGGGACCCATGAGGAACATCCTGCACCTCATTGCTGCAGTGACTATAGACCTGTATGGGCACTGGGGGCTGCACACCCCATTGTGGCACTGGGTGGGCCCTGAGAGCAGAGTAGTTAGGACCATCCTGGGGCGTAAGGGTGGCACCAGGGGTCAAACTCATGGCCGGATGCTTACAAAGTAAGAACTCTTAACGGCTGGGCTGTTTGCGGCCCCTTTGTGAATCTGTGTTTTTATTGTTCTGGAGGAGTAAGGTTGTGGGCAGATGGAAAATAAAGACCCCCTGAGTCTGTTGGGTGGTTCTGCCGCAGTGCACACTGTTCCCTGCAGTCAGGATCCCGAGGGAGGCAGGGACTTGGCCTCACTAACACCTGGAGGGCTGTTGTAATCCAGGTTGCCTCTCAAATTGTGGCACACAAATCACTTTACTAGAAATAAAGCCAATCTACATGCTACCATTCCAGCCTTGTAGTAGTTGACCGATTTTTGTGGCATTATCTCAGAAAAGCAAACATTAAGAGGAATGACAGGCTGACATTTCAGTGAGACAGTGTGGATTCTCTTACACTGAATAAAGCCAGCTGACAGGTATATGTGAAATGGATCCTACTTCTGGATTTTTTGACATTAAAAATTGTATATATGTAGAGATAGATAAGACAGACATAGATATAAGAGTTTGAGGCCACTTCTGTCAGTACTGAGAGCGTACTCGTGGCTCTTTCCTCAGAGGTCACTACTGGCAGTACTTGGGGAGTCTGCGTGGTGCCAGGAATGGAACAGGGGTTGACCGTGTGCAAAAAGTAAGTGCCTTAACCCCTGTACTATCTCTGGCCTGAAAGAATTCTTTTGAACTGTGTATATGTCGGGGACCAGAAAGATATTACAGCAGATTGGGAGCTTGCCATGCACACAACTGACCCAAGTTCATTCCCCATGACCCCATATGGTGCCTTGAACACTGCCAGGTGTGGCTCCAAAACAAAACATGTTCCTGTAAAAACTATGAATACCTTTCATTAAAGCACATTTCAGTAGTCTAACGAATGTAGTTCTTCTGTTTGGTTTTGTCTCTGGTAAGAACACTGGAAGGGTGTAAACAGATCTCCAGGTAGACAGACCAGTTTTTAAAGTGTGGTGCTAAATGTCCTCATTTGGGGAGAGAGATGTGAATGTGGGCATGGGACTACTTATTTTCTTCACTATGTGTAAACCTTGTTTCCAACTATAGGAGAGGCAATGAGCACAGGCATACATAGAGAAAACCATCTTCACTAACACGCAAGAGAGGGAGAGAGAGAGAGGGAGAGGGAGAAGGGAGATGAGAGATGGAGAGAGAGGGGAAAGAGAGAGGAAGGAGAGAGAGGAAGAGAGAAAGGGAGAGAGAGAGAGACAGAGAGGAGAGAGACAGAGAGAGAGAGAGAGAGAGAGAGAGAGAGAGACTGAGTTTTGTTTGAACTAAACAAAACAAAACCTGATACCTATCCCCATGTCCCAGAAAGTAGATTAGACTGGATCTTAGAAACCCTGAGTGCCCTGACTGTTAGATCTAGTTTTACCATTTAACTGATTCTTCAGCAATACCCATAACAATGCTGGCCAAAGTTTTCATCTGTACAAAGAGAAGGATGGATTAGATTATTTGTGAGGTCTTGTGCAGTGTTGCAAAACACATTTTACCTGAGGTTTCTCTGCCACACAGTTCTTAAGACTGATAGAATGTGAGCAGATGTGAGCAGTGGTTGTTAAAGAAGGTTTTGGAATTACATTACCTAGATTTAAAGCCAGTTTCTGCCATATGCTGGCTGTGAGACTTTGATCATGTTAATGAGCCTCTCTACCTTAGTCTTCCTGTCTGTAAAGTGGGAATGATGATGACTCATTTGTGACGCCACGTTTGTGAGGATTTATTTAAAATACATCAGTATTTAGAATTTGGAATACTTAGAATTTGGAATATTTTAATAGTGAAAAAGGATGATTGGACTACTTTAATAGTTTGCTTATTGCTTGAAGTTTTCTTAGAAAACTGAGCTACAAAACTCTGAGGTGGTGGTGATTAATATTGATAAGATCAATGATCTCATTGCTTCTTTACTAAATATAAATCCAGGGGAAAAAATCTGGCAGCTTAGAATCTGCTTCAGGTAGAAAGCATAGAGAATTGAAAGTATTTTTAATGTTGACCTTAAAGAGTATTAGCTTTATTATAAAACTGGTTTCTTTTTCTTTTTTTCTTTTTGGCAGTGCCTGGGATCAGATTAAATGCTCACCGCTGAGCTACATCCCAACCCAGAGCTGTTTTCTCGAGGTCTCATTCAGTCTCTGCTGAGTTTTACATAGACAGTAATTTCTTCCTTTAGAATCGCTATTTCCTTCGGAGTGTATGGTTTGGATCTTATTTCTGGAGACTGAAGTTTACGCTCTCGTGAAGTATTTCAAAACCATTTTTTTTTTTTGCTTTTTTTTTTTGGGTCATACCTGGCGATGCACAGGGGTTACTCCTGGCTCTGCACTCAGGAATTACCCCTGGCGGTGCTCAGGGGACCATATGGGATGCTGGGATTCGAACTCGGATCGGCCGCGTGCAAGGCAAACGCCCTACCCGCTGTGCTATCGCTCCAGCCCCCTGTTTTTTGTTTTATATGCTGTGTCTAGTGGATGTCTCCCAAGTTCCTCATCTTAAGGATACTGGTTTGGGGTCGTCTCTACTGATCTCACTACACACAGGGACTCTTTAAAGGCTAGTCTCCCAGTACAGTTACATTCTGAGTTACAGTGGATTAGATTAGGACTTCAGTCTCTGAATTTTGAGGGAACACTGTTTGTCCATAACACAAGGACCCAGAGTTCAGGAAGAACAAGGATTTTGATTTCATAGGAAAGCTTGTATTTCATAGAATTCAGTAAAACAAGATTCATTTTTGAAAAAATATAAGTAAAAGAGGTGTGTAGGACACATCCAGCAATGCTCAGGGTTTTCCTCCTAATTCTACTCAGGTATTACTCCTCACAGTGCTCTGACAGTGTATGGGGTGCCAGGAATCGAACCTGGGTCAGCTGCATGTGAGGCAAATGCCCTACCCATTGTATGTTGTTCACTTGGGCCGCCTGAGATTTATTTCTATACCTTGGTGTTGAACCTTTGTTAAAAACCTTCAAAACATAACAAAAGCAGCTCTCTTTAGTAAATGTACAACAGCTTTACATTGGTGATCAGAAAATGCTTTCTGATAGTATATTGGCATGCTCTTATGCTCTAGACTAATTCTGAGATGCCAAAATGCAGTGGGAAGTGGAGTTTGGAACATGACACTCTGTTATCCCAGGCCTAAGTCATCTTTCTGGAGTACTGAAGTACCAGAGCAGAGAAACTGGTCGCACTGAGCTAGTGCAGCTCCTGTGTCTCACCTTCCAGCCTGGTACAGTCTCGAATAGCAGTGCATTTCTGTCCATATTTAGATTCAGTATTTGTAAGGGACATGTTTTATTTTTAAACTTCACACATGGTAAGTTGTTTTTAAGGAAATCCATTATCTACTGGAAAGCTGTCAAAAAATACCTATTTTGAAACTGTTGGCTCTTTGAATCTTAATAATTCACTGACCTCTTATGTTTTAGTTTTGCTTATATGTTTACGAAAGAGTCCTTTTATAACTACAGAAAATTTGCTGTTATATCTTCATTCATATCTTACCGATAATTCTAAAATTTACCAATTGGACTAAATCTCCATCAATTGTAGCCCTAATATAAGTTTATTACATATACTTATGGTTATATATATAATAGAGGAGTGATTGATATCTGAATATCTATTAGAGGAGTGAGATTTGCAATGGTGATTCTCCTTGGCAATGATCTTTTGTTGGCAAAGTTGATGTTTTTCAATTAAAAAAAATAGATTAGTGTGGAGTTTTTAAGGTATTTTATGTCAGGAACTAGCTAGCACGCATCTAAAAATGTTTTCTCTCTTCCCATGTCACACGCACTTTGAAAGAAATAAAGCCTTCGGTTCCACATAGACACACACCCAGATATTAACTAGATAGACAAACATCTTACTCGGACTCCACCCTGCTCCGCCTGCTGCCTACATAGTGATAGAAACTGTTTTAGGGTGTTTCTTTTTCTGCCATCCAGTCTCTCCTTGGAGAGTTGGCAACAAAGCCTGCCTTCCTATAGAGTTCATTTCATAGTTCCAGAGAAGATTCTGGGACTTTCTCAAGAAGGAAGAGGCAGAATCAGAGTGAGCAGGGCTTGGGAATTATCTGAGCAGGAAAAAGGTTAGAAGAAAATAAGCAGAAACCAAGCCACAGCTGCACACCCAGGCCAGATTGGCACTGCTGTTTAGAAGGTCGGTGTGGGGGCATGGGCCTTCATGATTCTCCTGACTGTTCACCAGAGAGAATTTGTACAGAAAAGGAACTCATTCTCCATCCAGAAAGGGTACAGCGGGTAGGGCACTTGCTTTGCACCCAGCTGTCCCAGGTTTGATCCCTGGCCACTATATGGTCTCCTGAGCTAAGAGCCAGGAGTAAGCTCTGTTCATTGCCAGATGTGACCCAAAAAACAAAACAAAAAAAAAGAAAGAAAAGGAAACAGATTGATTCTCTCCTGATGATTTTGTATTGGTGTGATGTCATATGGTATGGAACAGTGTTTCTGAAGGTTTTTCTGGCCTTGTGTTCTTCCTTTGCCTCCCTGTCCTACTTTTTAGTTCCCTAGTTTCATGCCATGTTCATATGCGCGCACACGCACGCACGCACGAGCGCGCACACACACACACACACAGACACACACACACACACACACACCTCACTACTTACGTGATATCACCTCTATCCTCTTTGAAATACCCTGGGGGCTGATGAGGGTAGGTGGGGAGCATATGACATTGCCTAAGCTCATTTTTAAAATTATGTACTTATAACTTAAGAGTAAATTTCACTTATAACTTGTCTCCATTTTTAACAGGGTATTAAAATACACTAACTTTATTCTTTCATCTTATATATTTCTGTGCATTTTTTTGTTGTTGTTGAGAAAAACCTATAAGGTGTGTTGTAGATACAACTAGATCTATCATAGCGTATAAAAATGTGTGCAAGCTACTTGTCTGTCCAACAAGTAGTTTTTATCTCAAATTCATAGACTGTGGTGTTCCTTAGACAGAACTAGCTATGTCTGAACTCCAAGGGAAGTTGTGTCTGTACTCTAATGGAAGAAAGGAGCCGAGCATCTGGTTGAGATGATTTTGTTTTGCAGAGTTACTTAATGGATGATGACAATGACAAGTAACAGCTCATCTAGAAAATAAGTCGAGAGTGGGGCCGTAGGCTACAATATGGCATGCAGAAAACCCAGCAGGCTTTTCTGATCATGAATATAGGGCTAGAAACAGTCTTTTTCTGAAAATCTTCAGCCACATAATTTATATCCAGGACAGAAATTGCTGCGAGCGCTTATTCAGTGGTTTGCCTTTGATGGCTCCGTCTCCTTACACAGCTGCAGAGAGAAGCCACACTCCCTTTCCTAAATGGGAAGATTCATGACTGGCTTAATGACTGATTCTTGGTTGAGTAAAACAAGTGTTTACTGCTGCAATATTCTCCTTTGACATTGTTTAAGTTCATTTGGCTTTCAGCAACCCAATAGGTTTTTGGACTTGGTGTCTTAAAAATATGATAAGAGGCCACATTCAACAGAGAAGCTGGGCGTTCTGGTGAGCAATGTGGCCAGAGAATGCCCCGGACCCGAGACCGGGCCAGCAACACCGGGGATCCAGACGGAGGCGGTACAGCCAGCACGCCTTCTCCAGATGGAGCCCCGGTGACACTGAGCAGCAACTAACACGGCTCCAGGATGCGGGACTGGGACAGCTCCTAAAAACTGAAAACATACAATCTTTTAATGGAAAACTAATTATCAAATGCTTCCTTGGTAGTAGGGCTGTCTTTCTTGGGGGGAAACTCCAACAACAATAGTGAGTTTTGTGTTGAAATATGGAACGTAATCAAGGTAAAGAGAAAATGAAGTGAAATTCATCACTTATACAGTTGGGGGTGGGGGGGCGGGGGTGGGGGTATACTGGGGTTTTTGGTGGTGGAATATGGGCACTGGTGAGGGGATGGGTGTTTGAATATTGTATAACTGAGACATAAACCTGAGAACTTTGTAACTTTCCACATGGTGATTCAATAAAAATTTTAAAAAATAATAAAATAAGACAAGGGGCCAGCAGATAGTACAGAGGGGAGGGCTCTTGCCTTGCATGTGTTCTATCCCTGGCACCCTATATGGTCTCCCAAGCCTGTTCAGAGTGATCCCTGAGTGTGAGCTAGGAGTGACCTGTGAGCATCACCGTTGTGCCCCCACACACACACACAAAATGCAAGACAGGGCAGGAATGCAGCTCAGTGTAGAAAGAGAACATGCTTCTGGCACCACATAGCAAAAAAAATAATGAAACAATTTTTCATAAACACAAGACAAAAATTTTGTTTTAGCAAATAAAAAAGAAATGTTTTTTTATTTTATTTGGGGGCCACACCTAGCAGTCAGGACTTACTCCTGGTTTTGTGCTCAGGGATCTACTCTGGCAGAGCTCAGGAGACCATATGGAGTGCCAAGGATCAAACTGGGGTCAGCCATGCACAAGACAGGTGCCTGCTCCCCCGAACAGGTAAAATTTTTACTCTCCAGTAAAAGTTTAATGAGTCTTATGCAGTGTTAAGAAAGCAACAATTGGGACTGGAACAATAGCACAGCGGGTAGGGCGGTTACCTTGCATGTGGCCAACCCAGGTTCGATTCCCAGCATCCCATATGGTCCCCGAGCACTGCCAGGAGTAATTCCTGAGTGCAGAGCCTGGTGTAAACCCCTGAGTATCGGTGGGTGCAACCTAAAAAGAAAAAAAGTACATAATTTAGTATTCAGTATTTGAAAATAGGGGCTGGAGCGATAGCACAGCGGGTAGGGCGTTTGCCTTGCACGTGGCCGACCCGGGTTCTAATCCTAGCATTCCATATGGTTCCCTGAGCACCGCCAGGGGTAATTCCTGAGTGAAGAGCCAGGAGTAACCCCTGTGCATCGCTGGGTGTGACCCAAAAACCAAAAAAAAAAAAAATAGATAGGAAAGTATAGAGCTAGAGGAGAATAATCAGCCTTGAAGATGGTAACATCAAGATGGCAACAGGCTGATTTGTTTGTTTATTGATTGGCAGGGGGCAAAGGGATGAGAATTTTCCTTACGTGAATTTGGCAGTTTGAAAATTTTATCTATGATTATGGATTCTTTCTGGGTTATGCATCAGTTGGGATGATTCAAGTGAATGGATTTTTTGTCAATTCATGGAAAGTCCATATTTCCAGTGATATTTATAAGTGAGTCCCTTGAAATGGACATCGTAAAGTAAAAAAAGATTTTAAAAGCTTTCCCTTTTCCCTAATTATAATTGCAAAAGAGAAGCCTGATACTTGGTAGTTTTAGATTCTGGGGAAGGACAAATAGTGACCACCCCCTGCCACTAGCGCCCCCTAGCTCCCCCATGCAACACACACACACACACACACACACACACACACACCCTCACACCCTCACACCCTCACACCTTACCTTACTTCTCTCTCGATTCCTTGAGAGAGAGCCCAACTCTAAGGGGTTTTCAATTCTTGGGGGTTTGGGGGGGGTGTTTTTCAGGTTTTTATATTTGGTATTTCTCCTGTATTATTCCATCTCAACTTGAGGAAGTGGCTGTTTTTCTCCTTTCTTATTTATGTCAACCTACATAACAGCTCTCAGGCCTCATCAGCTATGATAACAGTTGACATTTATGAGATTCACCAAATTGTTTATAGTATGATCACACAGACAATAAATTTCTTATTCTTTTGTAGCACTGGACATTTTTCCACCATGCTGGTGACATTTTAAGTACATTTGTCAATTTTCCCAAGTTTTGCTGAAGAAAATCAGAAAAACTTCTACTTGAGGACTGACGTATCATTTGCCAATTACCAGGTCAGTATCACCCCAACTCATCAGATTACCCTAATATGGAATAGTTTCCTGTCCTTATTCCTTCCTTCCTTTCTTTCTCTACTTCCTTTCTCTCTCTCTCCTTTCTTTCGTTCTTTTTTTTCTTTTTCTTTCTTCCCTCCCACCTCTCATTTTTTAATTTTATTTTAATGAATCACCTTTTGATATACAGTTACAGACTTACAAACTTGCATGATTACGTTTAGGTCATATAGTGTTTGAGTACCCATCCCTCCACCCATGCCCATTCTCCATCACCAATATTTCCAGTATCCCTCTCTGCACCCCCATCCCTTCCCCCCAACTCTGTGGCAGGCACACTCCCTCTGACTCTCTCTCTCCTTCTTGGTGTTATGGTTTGCAACACAGGTACTAAGTGACCATCATGTTTGGTCCATAGTCTACTTTCAGCATGCATCTACCATCCTGAGCAAGCCCTCCAACCATCATTTCTTTAGTGGTCCCTTCTCTATCCCATCTGCCTTTTCCCCCAGCACATGAGATCGGCTTCCAAGCCATGGAGCGATTATGTTCCTTTCATAATTTCATACTTTCATACATTCCATATATGAGTGCAGTCATTCCATCTGTCTTTCTCTTTCTGACTCATTTCACTTAGCATGATACTCTCCATGTCTATCTACTTGTTTCATAATTTCATCTTTTCTAACAGCTGCATAGTATTCCATTATGTTGATATACCAAAGTTTCTTTAACCCGTCATCTGTTCTCAGGCATTCAGTTTGTTTCCAGATTCTGGCTATTGTAAATAGAGCTGCAATAAACATACAAGTGCAGATATCATTTCTACTGTACTTTTTTGCATCTCCGGAATATATTCCCAGAAGTAGTATTACTGGGTCAAACGGGAGCTCAATTTCTAGTTTTTTGAGAAATGTTCATATTGTTTTCCAAAAAGGCTGAACCAGTTGGCAGTCCCACCAGCAGTGAAGGAGAGTCCCTTTCTCCCCACATCCACGTCAACACCGGTTGCTTTTGTTCTTTTGGATGTGGGCCAGTCTCTGTGGGTTGAGATGATATCTCATTGTTGTTTTGATCTGCATCTCCGTAATGATTAGTGATGATGAGCATTTTTTCATGTGCCTTTTGGCCATTCGGATTTATTCTTTGAGAAAGTTTCTGTTCATTTCATTGCCCCATTTTCTGATGGGGTTGGATGTTTTTTTCTTGTAGAGTTCAACCAGTGCCTTGTATATCCTTGACATTAACTCTTTGTTGGAGGGGTATTGGGTGAATATCCCTTCCCATTCTGTAGACTGTCTTTGTATTCTGATTACTGTTTCTTATGTGGTGCAGAAGCTTCTTAGTTTAAGATAGTCCCATTTGTTTATCTCTGTTTCCACTTGCTTGGTCAGTGGCATTTCATCCTTGAAGATACCTTTAGCATCATTATCCTAGAGGGTTTTGCTGACCTTTTCTTCAATGTTCCTTATGGATTCTGGTCTGATGTTGAGGTCTTTAATCCATTTTGATCTGACTTTTGTGCATTGTGTTAGATAGAGGTCCGAGCCCATTTTTTTGCATGTAGCTGTCCAGTTTTGCCAGATCCATTTGTTAAAGAGGCTTTCCTTGCTCCACTTCATATTTCTTGCTCCTTTATCAAAGATTACATGATCATATATTTGAGGGTGTGTGTAAGGGTGTTCAATCCTATTCCACTGGTCTGTGGATATGCTTTTGTTCCAGTACCATGCTGTTTTAATTACTACTGCTTTGTAATATTAGTTTGAGGTTGGGGAAGGTGATGCCTCCCATCTTCTTTTCCCCAAGAATTGCTTTAGCTATTCATGGGGACTTGTTGTTCCATATGAATTTCAGGAGTGTTTGATCAATTTCTTTGAAGAATGTCATGGGTATCCTTATAGGGATTGCATTTAATCTGTACAGTGCTTCGACCTCCCACCTCTCTTTCTTTCCTCCCTCTCTCCTACTTTCTTTCTTTCTTTCTTTCTTTCTTTCTTTCTTTCTTTCTTTCTTTCTTGCTTTCTTTCTTTCTTCCTCTCTTTCTTCCTCTTTCTTTCTTTCTTTCTTCCTCTCCTTTCTTCCTTTCTTCCTCTCCTTTCTTTCTTTCTTTCCTTCTTTCTTTCTTTCTTTCTTTCTTTCTTTCTTTCTTTCTTTCTTTCTTTCTTTCTTTCTTTCTTTCTTTCTTTCTTTCTCTCTTTCTTTCTCTCTTTCTTTCTTTCTTTCTTTCTTTCTTTCTTCTCTTTCTTTCTTCTCTTTCTTTCTCTCTTTCCTTCTTTCTCTCTTTCTCTTTCTTTTTCTTTCTTTCTTTCTTTCTTCCTCTCTTTCTTTCTCTTTCTCTCTTTCTTTCTCTCTCTCTCTCTTTCTTTCTTTCTTTCTTTCTTTCTTTCTTTCTTTCTTTCTTTCTTTCTTTCTTTCTTTCTTTCTTTCTTTCTTTCTTTCTTTCTCTTTTTCAGTTTTTCTGTCTCATTTATATCCCAGACAAAAATACCAGGTCCAGGATTTTTGTTAGATTCAGATATCTACAACAGCGAAGAGCTGCTACATTTTAATATTTATTTCAAATAAATATTTATTTATTCATAAGTATTGATTGGAATACGTGCCAACAGACCTGTTGTGTTTGGGGGAGGGGAACATTGAAGAGTGCTCACCTGGTGGTGCTCAGGAGGCCCTGCAGTGCCTGAGTTGAACTTGGGGCTTCTGTATTAGAAGTCTGCACTCCAGTGCTTTTGAGGGAGGGACCTGGAGATCTGCCAAGTGATGCTCCAGGGGCCCTGAAATCCCTCTCATTGATTCTTGGCCAGTCCGGTCATGGTTCAAAGTGAGGACCTTGCAGTGCTAGAGCCACACCCCAGTGGTGCTTGGGGAGCTCCAGGCCCTCACGTGGCAGTGCTCGGAGGAACATACAGCGCCAGGGCCCGGGCGACGTCGGCCTCTTCCAAGGCTGCACCTCAGCCCTTGTTTCATCCACCCGTTCTGAACTCCAGCCCTTTGAGCCATCTCCCAGCTGATGTGTGGGTCTGGGAATTGTGCAGGTGCTGCCCTTTACTTCCTCTGTGTCATACTGGTTATTAATTATGTTTACCTCAAGTCATCACTGACGGCAAATGAGTTGAGACCCATTTGTCAGATATTCCAGGTATTAAAATTTGTGTAGGGAAGTGATTTGCAACTGTAGAAGTAACAAAGACTAGCTTCTTTTTCTTACCCAGGCTAGACTGTTTCAAAATTAGTGTTTTTACTCTTTTATGAGGCTGTAGATTACCATAGATCAAGGACTAATCCAGATAAAGCTGATTTTAATCCTTTATATATTTACCTCTGATTCTTTTTTCCCCTTTTCTTCCTTTATATATTTACCTCTGGTTCTTTTTTCCCCTTTTCTTTTTTGTTTTGGGGCCACACTCAGCTGTGCTCAGAGCTTCCTCCTGGCTGTGTTCAGGGCTCACTCCTGGCAGGACTCAGGGTGCCGTATGGGGTGCCAAGGATGGAAAATAGTTCTGCCGCATGCAGAGCAAGTGCTCCCCACTGCACTATCACTCCAGCCTGATTTCATTTTCTTGATTTTTATTTCCCATAGAATAAAAAGTCCCATAGACTAAATGAGGACCGTAGCACTTCAGTAGTCTTTTTTATCAAACTCGTAGAGCAACTCAGTTCCAGAGTAACTGTGATATCTCTCTTCAGGCCATCTATCTGCTCGCTGGCAGTCTGAGCCTGGCACACACCCACCCCGTTGTGTGTGTCACTCATGTCACACCACTCCCCTGCTGCCACCACTTCCACTTGTGGAGATGACCAGTGGCCGAGCGCTTTGCTGCAGTGCCCACAGACATTGGGGCCTGGCACTCACTTGCTTGGGGTGTGCCGGAGACTGGACACGTGGCTGCCAGGCCAGCGATTCCAGGGACACTGGGCATGGCCATGGCGGGAACTCAAACTCTATCTGCTTCATGCTCAGGTTGCCTCATGCCTGGGCCCCACACTCTTTCTGTTTGGGGGGGGGGGTCTCAGGGCCACACCTCACAGTGCTCAGGGGCTACTCCTGGCTCTGTGCTTTTCTGCTTGGGGGTCACTCCACTGATGCTTAGGGGGCCCTGTGGTGCCAGGAGGAAAGCCAGGACTCCTGCATACCTCAGTCTCGGAGCTGTCTCCAGCCCAGCACTTGCTTTTTGTAGACTGTTTTAGGTCTCTAGGTTAAAACACTTGAAAACTAAATGTGGAAGAAAAGAGTGATATATGTCAGCACTGTCATTTCCAAGTACTGTTTGTATCTTGGTGTAATACAGCTAACGGATTTATTCAGTACAATTTGGTATCTAAGGAATATCTTCACCACAGGTGTAGATTTTGCATATCAAGGGCAACGAGAGGAGGGACATAAAATGAAAACATTTATCCTCTGCTTCTCTGTGGGAGGTTAAGAACCCGAATCAAGAGCCTGGGAGACAGTGCAGCAGTTGGGTTCATCCTCTGGCTCCTCCTGGTCCCTGACCATCGCTGAGTGCAGCCCTGCAGGCCCACTGAGCCCCACCCTGAACAGTACCACATCCATGGCCCTTCACTGGACTGACAGCCTGGCTGACTGAGACTCCAGGTGGGGCCCCTCGACCTGTCGAGCTGTGCTTGGGCGCCCCACACCCAAAGCAAACAAACAGATAAACTTGAAACAAGAAGAGGGGACACCACCAGGGTGACTGAGCTGACAGTTAAACCTCCTCAGCATTGTTTCTTCACTACGGAGGAACCACTAAAGGCACCTATGAAGTCACTGGTGTCCCCTGTGCCCCATCCTGGTGATGCCTTTCCTAGAATTTTTTTGGGAAATGAAAGCAGGTAGTAGCTGTTAGTAAGGTAGCCATTGTTTGGGTGGTATCAGGAACTTGGCAGACATTTTGCCTTTATTAACTCCATCTCTGTGGAAGCCTGATAGAGGAAGAGATCACTGACCTCCTTTCACAGGAAAGAAAACTGCACACCGCACACCTACCCCCTTCTAGCAGCCCCACCCTGCTCTTCACTTACTGCAGCTCCTTGTGTGTATAGCTGATTAATTTGTGGAGTAGTGCTTCTTTTTCATTTGTTTTTGGCCCACACCTGGTGTGACTCTGAGCTTTCTCCTGGCTCTGCACTCAGGGGTGCTGCCTGATGGGGCTCAGGGGACCAAATGGGGTGGTGGGAATCAAAGCCAGTTGGCCATGTGCAAGACAAGCGCCCTACCTGTAATGCTATTGCTCCAGCCCCTAGTGATTCTTTTTTTTTTTAGACCACACCTGACAGTTCAGGGGTGACTCCAGACTCAGTGGGGGGTCAGCCCTGGCAGTGGTCAGGAGACTGTGTGTTGCTGGAGCTTAAACTGGGTCTGCCACTTGCAGGACAAGCACCTGAATCCTGGAACTGTCTCTCCAGCCTTTGGTTCTTACTTTTCAAGGAGCTCTGAGATAACCAATTTACAATAAGTGAGAACTATTATTTAGTTGCTAACACAATTCATTAGTTAGAAAGTCAGCATTTGGGCTGGGATTCCCTGGGGCATAATTTATGTGGTAAAAGTTTTATACAACACATTGTGGAACACAGTCTCACAATATAGTGAAATAAGAATTTCTCCATGTTCTCCTTTACTTACCAGCAGTGGTGCTGGGAGGAAATCAGTGAGTCTCTTGTGTGCCTTCTAAAATTAAAAATGCTCAGGAGACTTGGGAATTATTGGAGGGTGTGTACACTAGTTATGTTGGGATTCACTTGAAAGAAAAACTGTCAGAGTGGCACTTTTGAAGTTAAAGGAAGGCAGGGGGATATTGTGTTTGCTCTATTTTTGGACATTATAAAATGTACATTACCTTATACCCTGGTCACAAGACCTTCAACGATTGAACAACAGGTCCACTGTCTACCTCTGTATGGTTATAAAAAATCAATCCTGTAGAAAGAACTAGTTTGTACGGCAGTTTGCCAGTAAACATATTTAAACAGATGCAAGATCTTGTAGAAATAAATATAAACTTGCTAAGTCAAATTCAGTTGATAGTAGCTTGGCCAGTTGAGTTATTTAAATGTTATATTTTAAGAGTTTGGGATGTGACTCAAGTGTTAGAGCATGTCTGGACTCAGGCCCTGGATCCAGCTGCTCTCTTCCCACCCCCACCAGGATGTAGCCCTGGTGGCCCCCAAGGAATCCTGCCAGAGCACTGCCAGGTAGACCCCCAACAAGTGTCATCCCTGGGTGCATGAGGTTGCATGTAAATATTTTACTATAGAAATACTGCGTTATAAATACTTTTAGTGGTTATAAGAAATGTAAACGTTGGGGGCCGAGGAAATAGTACAGTGGGTAGCGCACTTGCTTTGCACATGACCAACCCAGGTTGGATCCCTGCACTTGTATAGTCCCCTCAGCCTGCCAAGTGCGACCCCTGAGAGCAGAGCCAGGAATAGGCCTGGAGCACCTATGGCTGTGGCCCAAGTAACATAGATAGATGATTGATTGATAAATACATAGATACATAGATACTTTCACTAAAGGTAGATAATTTTTTGTTGTTTGGGTTTTTTTGGTTCTTTGTGGTGCTGGACATTCAAGACTGTTTACTCCATCTCTGAGCTATATCCCTGGTCCTGAGAGCTGACAATTTAATAGAAAACAAGTCTCCCATCCTCCCACTAAACACTGCTTTGCTCAGTTTTCATGCCAGTTTTCAGAAGGATACCAGAATATTTATATAGTTTTGGAATTCTGTTATCTAAAACTAGGGAATCCTTTCAGAGTTGAGACTTTTGATGAAACACTATTCATTATAACATCATGTTACCTGAACTTTTTGTGAACAAATTCATCATTGATTCTTTCTGAGACCTAAGCATGTTTACAGTTAATTATGCCTAGAAGAAAAGTGATGGAAAATTGATCTCTGTGAGTGATGATGAGCTCAGTAATTGAAATGAATTTTATTTTCCTTTGCACAGTTTGCTGTTAACATTAAAAGGTTCTCTCTTTTCTATAATTGTAGCCCTTTCCTTTCATATAGGACTTTATACTACAACTGCTGCTCTATTTTCATCTGTTTTTTTCTTGAGTAATGACATATCTTTGGTGTGAAGATACTCTGATCACTGTCTTTGCTTTAGGCCTGCAGGATGAATCTGGAGAAACTCAGCAAGCCTGAACTCCTTACACTGTTCAGTATTCTCGAAGGAGAACTTGAAGCTCGCGACCTTGTGATCGAAGCTTTAAAGGTATGTTAAAGAAAAAACAACTGTTTGTATAACCCTTTCTTGAAGGAAATCTGAAGTTATAATTGTGATGTAATTAAAACCTAAGCCTATTATTTCTGTGTGCGGTTATATTTAGAGTGACAGAGTAATTGATGTTTTTCAAGGGAGACTGCAAAAGATTGACAGTCCTATCTAATGAAATAGGCCTCGGGGTAATTTATCACTGAAAACTATTGCTTGTTTGTTTTCCCTCACAGTTTTTTAAATGTGAGGTTCGCAATCTAGCGGTTTTATTTCAGTGGTGCACGAGGCAGTTCCCTCCTGACCTGGGGACTAAGGTCTCTCTCACTTCCTTTCCTTCGATTCCTCCAGTGTGACTTTACATGGTGTCTCTGGGGATCTCGTGCCTCATGTGTGTGAGATACATCCATGGCACACCAAATTTATGGCCTGATTCTTTGCCAGCTGTGCCAGAAAGCATGACCGTGTTGAAGTCCCTCGGTCTACCAAGAGCAAAATGTCCTCACCTGCTGTAAGAATAAGTAACTGGCATCTGTGTAACCTCTGAGTTTCCACAGCATTGTGGATGGCAGCCCAGTGCTGTAGGGCTCATTTTCCCTTTTCCCTCTTTTCCTGTCCTGTCAGTTCATGTCATGGGTGCCGTATGTATTAAGGAATAGTCAATGGTTGTCAATCATCTGAATGAATGTCTCTGTTGTGCCCTCGGCATTGCCTAAATATTTTAATGATGCTCCTGCCAATGTCTTGCATGTCTGTGTTCCCTCTTGTTAGTAATGCATTTCTACTACACCTCACAGACCTTCCCTTTTGTCACTCTTGGTGGTTTCTGGCTCTATGGTCCCCTGAAAATAATGTATCCCCTATTTCTCAAAATCCCATTCCACTATTACCAGTTGTCCTAATCTGTGGAGGCGCAAGACAGTTTCCTGTTTGTTTCATTTTGTTTTTGGACACGGGTTTGAGCAACACCTATCAGTGCTCAGGGGCTAATCATAACTCTATGCTCCAGAGTGACCCCTGGCAGGGCCTGGGGGATACACATTCAAATACATGGGTGAAGCAGGGTCACAGCTGCTGCAGCCTCATGCAAGGAAGTGTCTCACCTCCTGCACTATCTCTCCTGCCCTTTTCTTATGTCTCATCTTGTGTTTTTCTGACCAATGAAGAGGGAAGAAAGGACTAGAACTTTTAGCTCACCCTAGTTCTCAGCCCTTAGAACCTGTTGTCTCTCTCAGTTCTCATCTGAGCTCCCTGATTCTCCTCTTCACAGGAGGGATCATTCTGGAATAGGACAAGTTCTGCCGCTGGGGCTGAGCCAGGAAAAGCTTCTCCCCCATCCCCTTGCAGCAGAAAACATTTTCCAGGAGGGGCTGCATTCTAACGGCAGCCCAATTTTATAAAACAATCATAGTTTGATCATGTATATGCAAAGCGTAGAAATGCTGAAGAAATACTTGTTGAAGAGTTTAAATGAGGGGCTGGAACAATAACATAGCAGGTAGGTTGTTTGCCTTGCACGCGGCCGACCTGGGTTCGATTCCTAGCATCTCATATGATCCTCTGAGCACCGCCAGGAGTAATTCCTGAGTGCATGAGGTAGGAGTAACCCCTGTGCATCACTGGGTGTGACCCCCCCAAAAAAAAGAGTTTAAATGATTGAGACACTATTATACATTGCCTTGAAAGATTGGCGTAATATTTCAAAGTGAATGTTGTGAACTCTTAAATCTTACAGCTGATTCTTCTGTGTATTGGAATATGCTGCCTCTGGTTTGAGGTGGGGTTCTTTTCTGGTTGGGAGCCCCTTCTTGTTTTTAAGTTAACAGATGCTTAGGTGCTTGTAGCACATGTTTTCCTAAAATATTTTATTTTTCCTGCACGAATCCAATTTTAGTTATTTTAGGCAGCCTCTGGCTATTTGAAAGAGCAGCTTGAGAAGCAAGAGCTATAATTAAGGGGCATTTGGATATAAGATACCATTCAGAATCAGGCACAACTGTCGTAGTTAGTCTCTGCATCCAGCCTGTAGGTGATAAAGTTGTCTTCTGAGGCTTAAGCTCAGTGTAGTTCAGGGGAAATGAATAGCTTCGCCAGAAGTAATGTGTCTTTAAACAGTCTATAGTTAGTAAAATAAGTGGCAGCTGGGGTGAAATTTTTTTCAGTACTCTGAGAAAGGCAACTGCCATACCAAATTCTTTTTTTTTTTTTAATTTTTTATTGAGTCACCATGTGGAAAGTTACAAAGTTTTCAGGTTTAAATCTCAGTTATACAATGCTCGAATACCCATCCCTTCACCAGTGCTCATATTCCACCACCAAGAATCCCAGTATAGCTCCACCCCGCCCCCTCACACCCCAAACCCCCCCACGCCCCTAGCCCCCCCACCCTAAGCACCCCCCGCCTGTGTAACTAATAAATTTCACTTTATTTTCATTTTGATTGCATACAATATTTCAACAAAACTCACTATTATTGTTTGGAGAGTCTCTCCCCTAAAGTCAGACCTGCTGAAAAGGAAGCATTAGATAATTTGTTTTCCATTGCTGAGGATGAAGAGGTATGAGGTCGAGTGACCACACTTAGCGGCCTCTCAGTTTTGGGTTTCTGTAATTTAGTATTTTAGTAACTAAGTCCAGAGAGATATCTGCCAGAAGTTGCATCGTTGCCAACTTGTACTTCTCAGTTCCATTATATTCCACATATGAGTACAATCTTTCTATGTCTGTCTCTTTCTTTCTGACTCATTTCACTCAACATGATACTTTCCATGTTGATCCACTTATATGCAAATTTCACATACCAAATTCTTAAAGTTACAATGAAATTTCATTTTTATCTGCGCAGGTTTTGGTTTTGTTTACTTTGGTCCTGCAGGATTTCACAGTATTATTTCTAAAGACCTGACTTACCGCAAACACCTACTGAACTCTTAATATGGCAGATAATTCATTTTCCCTCTTTTAGTATTATTTCGTAGAGTGTTGAAAAGGTTTTGGTACTTGTCCTAAGTAATTGTTGAATATTCCCATTTTTGTTTATGTCAAAAAATAGAACTTTACCTTGAAATTAGGCGGCCCCCTCCCCAATCTTTAACTTTGCGTCTCTGAGTAAAACCACTTGGTTCTCTAATACGGCTATGTAAGTAGTAAGCTATATTGGCCTGAGTTGGGCTTATAAGATTTCATCATTTGTAAGCAGATTCTGCCTATGAAGTTATAATTGTCAAAACTTTATTCATTTTCCAAAATCTCTGCAGTGCCAAATTGTGACTTTGACTAACTTGAGCTCCTGCATTTTTGTTCTTTGATTCCCCCCAAATAAAAAAGTCTCCCAAACTTCTCCCACAGCCGAGACTTGGTTGGCATAGAACCAGGGAAGCCAGTGGAAAATAATGTCATATTCAACTTCTGTACTTGAATCTAATTGTTACAGAAGCCATTTGTACTGTATTGGGTCCTGTTTGAACTGTATGTAATAAAGTCACTTTCTGTTTTAGAAGAGATTACATCAGAAAAACACATTCTTTATGAATGTCTTTCTCTTCGGCCACATTATTTGCCTAAATGAGAACACTGTTGGAACCCCCAACAGTGAAAACTCATCACGTTGCTCATGCACTATTGGGGGCAGTCACACAGCTGGTGTGAGAGCTTGGGTTCATTCACTTCAAGCAAACTGAGGCAGTGACTTCCACTGAGTACTGTGAGAAAGCTGAAGGAACCTTAATGGCCTTTTCAAAACATTGTTAGTAAAAGTTAAAGAGTTAATATTTGAGTCCTCCACATTAGGTCTTTTCTTTTTTTGTTTTGGGGCCACACCCAGCACCCAGCAGTGCTCAAGTCTTACTTCTGGTTCTGTGCTAGGCGATCAATCCTGGCAGGGCTCAGGGGACCATGGGGGTGTCAGGGATGGAACCCAGGTCACTGCGTACAAGGCAAGCACCTTACCCACTGTACTATCTCTCCATCCCTCACTGGTTGTTTTCTATCACCACATCTTTTTTAAGTTTTTTTAGTTTTTTGATTTTTGGGTCACACCCAGGGATACTCCTGGCTCTGCACTCAGGATTTACTCCTGGTGGTGCTAGGGGGACCATATGGGATGCTGGGAATTGAACCCGGGTTGGCTGCATGCAAGGCTAATGCCCTACCCACTGTGCTATCACTCCAGCCCCTATCACACATCTTAAATCTGATGCAAAGCCACACTTTGCTGTGAATAAATAGAATATACCCTATATTTATTAATATTTTTAAAATTATTTTAAATTGTTCCTATAATAATATATCGTAATATATTGCAATTTTTATGGGGATTAGCTTACTCTGTCTTGAATTCCTTTCCACTGATGCTTTAGTCATGAAACAGGTATAACTTTTCAAGCTTAGAATAGAATTTTGTTGTTTTTGGCTAAAAGCCACTGCAGAATTCCCCAATTAAGAGACTCGCAGACAAAAATGCTGTTGACAGAACACAGAATATGTTTAGGCATGAAACTATGATATATTACTTTATTGGTTTAACTATTGTGAATTTTACAAGCAACCAGGGTTTAAAGTAGAAAAATCTAAATTCTACCTATGTGTTTCTGTGCAAGTAATAAATGTGATTTAGAGCCCAAAAGGTAACGCAGGAGTCAGGCACTTACCTTGCATTCAGGGCTTGATCCCCAGCTTCACATGGTCCTTGATTTGTTCTATTTCATTTTGTTTGGTTTTGGGGTCACACCCAGTGATGCTCAGGGTTTCTCCTGGCTCTGCACTAAGGAATTGCTCCTTTGCAGTGCTTGGGCACTGTATTCTCATATACCAGGATTAAAAGCCATATTGGCCACATGTGAGGCAATCTCTCCAGCCCCCTCCATGTGGTCCAGGAGCACTGCCAAGAGCAATCTCCAAGTGTTGCTTAAACACCTCCCTTGGGGGCCAGAGAGATAGTACAGTGGGTAGAGCACTTGCCTTTTTTTTTTTTTTTCTTTTTGGGTCACACCCAGCGATGCTCAGGGGTTACTCCTGGCTTTGCACTCAGGAATTACTCCTGGCACTGCTTGGGGGACCATATGGGATGCCGGGGATCGAACCCGGGTCGGCCGCGTGCAAGGCAAACACCCCACCCACTGTGCTATCGCTCCGGCCCCGCACTTGCCTTTCTTGCAGCTGACCTGGGTGGATTCGATCCCCACCACCTCATATGGTCCCTCGAGCCTACCAGTAGTGATTTCGGAGTGCAGAGCCAGGAGTAACATTGAGCTCCACCAGATATTACACACACACACACACACACACACACACACACACACACACACACCCCTCACCCCCATAACTGAAAATATTCTCTTTTTTGGTTCTTGGGCAGGAGTGATATACAGGAAAAGGAAAGATAAGTCCAGATTACCCAGAATTTTCTGTGTGCATTGTCTCTCTCGCAGAAAGGAGTTTTGGGGGAAGATGAATAATGGAGCAAAATTGTTATATGTAGGAAACACGAGAGAAGAAAGAAAAGAAAACCCCTTAAAGTAAAGGAGGAAATCATACACCTCCATTGGGCTGTGTGGGTCACCCCAGAATGGAGTTCTCAGGGGTGCAGAGATGATGGATGCCCTGTAAAGTGGAGGTCACACCTGAAATGACTCCCATGGAATGCTGTGAGACAGAAGAAAACAATGACACACCCCAGGTTGGGATGCAGGGTGACTCCAGAATAGGGACCAGCTGATTACACCTGGCCTGGGCTCTCTGTGAAGATCAGACTCATTGCTGGCAATGTCAAGACTGAGTTCTGGTGACTTTTTAGATCCTGGTCAAGGCCTTTTTTGCGCGCTGAATTTTCTCTTGGTTTGGGCTGGTGAAAATCTCTAGGTTTGGGCTGAGTCATCTGAAACGTCTTTTTTTTTTTTCCTTTGACTTTTTGGCAACCCCCCCACCCCCACTCCGTGCTCAGGGCTTTTCCTGGCATTCTTCCCAGAAGTGAGTCCTGGCCCTGCAGGGGGTTCCTGGGGGGCACAGTGCCAGAGCCCTACTCCTGTGCTGTCTCGACTTTCTATGGTGGTTCTATGGTTTCTATGGTTTCTATTGTAGTTCAGGGTTTTAGTCCATTTTTAAAATTGAATTTTCTCCTTATTGAGTAGAGTTCCTTACATATTTGGCTGCAATTCTTTTATGAAATAATGCCATGGAAATAACCCTCTTCCTGTCTGTGCGGACCCTCTCATTCTCTTAAGGAGTACCTGGGTCAGGGGAGATGGCTGAAAGGTCCATGTGGTACTTGGCATGGGGGGTTAAAGGGCAGGGAACCAAGTCGTAAAGGCCTTCCCCTCTCCCGACCACTGCTGGCCGTGGCCCCCAAACAGAAAATAAACAACGTGCCTCTTAACTAAAATTGATCTATTTTGGTTTGGTTGGTCTTAGTTTGTTTGACTTTGGGGGCAGACAATGTTCTCCAGCAGTGCTCAGGGACCACCAAGGCTATCCCAGATGGAGCTGGGGCTGAGTTCTGGGGCTTGGATCACATCTGGGGTCCTTGCCCTGCAGGGAAAGCACTCCTGCCTTTCGAGTTGCATTCCTCATTTCTTTCTGTGTCATAAGGTCAGAAAAACTTTCTTCTGTGTTTTTTCCCCTATATACTGGGTATTTGGGGTGCAAAAGAGGGTATTGTTTGTTTTCACCCACACCCAGCCATTCTCAGAGCTTACTCCTGGCTCTGCACAGTCAGTCTCGGCACTGCTCTGGGGCTGTACTCGGTGTTTGAGATGGATTGGGGGCAGCTTATGCTGGTTCTGCCTCGCCAGGCCCTGCAAACAGCAGGGTTTTAAGGTTTACATTTAGGTCTATGGTACAACTGAGTTTTGTTCAACATATGAATCAGATTGCTTTTTCGTTCTTTTTTTTTTTTTTTTGCATGTAGGTAGTTAACTCTTCTAGAACCCATTGTTAATGATTGCCCTTTGTACATCTGTCACAATTGGTTTAATGTCTATATTTGGGTTTTTTTCTAAATTTCCTGTTTCATTCCATTGATCTATTTATTTATCTTAGTGCCATACCACATTGTCTTGATTATTGCAGTCTTTTACTAAGTCTTAAAGTCAACATGTGTTTTGTTTCTTTTATAAACTGTTCTTTTACTTTTTAAATTTAATTTCATTTAATTTGGGGGGTCACACCTGGTGGCTCTCAGGGGATCATATGGAACACTGGGGATTAAACCCTGGGTTGGCCTCATAAAAGACAAGCAGTCTCCTCCTAGACTATTGCTCCAGCCCCTCCTTTAATTTTTAAAAATGTGTTAATGATTGCTATTGAGCTTGCTAGTTACACTGACTTTTTTGTGCATCACAGTTCAGCTCAGACCAAATAAAATTAGTAAACTGGCTTCCTAGTCTTTCTGTATGTTTTATTTTGCTAGGCCAGCAATCAAACCCAGGTCTCAGATATGTAGGGCATGCGCTCTACCATTGAGTCACATCCTTGACCCCTAGAGTAACTTTTAAATGCTGTTATGTGTACATATGTGTTTAAGAATGCAAAGGCTTGGCCAAGGAGCTAGTACAGCGGGTAGGGGCTTTGCCTTGTACATGGTCAACTGGGTTTGCTTCCCAGCACTGGCCCCCGAGAGCACTGCCAGGAGTAAGCCTTGAGTATGACCAGGTGTGGTCACCAAAATAAAAACAAAACAAAGAGACAAAAAAATGGAGAAGCTTGAGATAATGTCTTACTTTAGCACAGATTTGTCCTTTGTCCCTGGAGAGATAAGAGTGGAGGTGGTGATCCAACTGGAGCTGGGCCCATACCCAGTTTGAAGAAGCTGGTTTTATTTAATCTGCCTTGTTCTTTCTGAGCTATTTTGCTTATTTATGGAAATTGGCATTTCCATATGAATCTTAGAAACAGTCTGTCAGTTTCTAAAAACTCCCATTGGGATTTTGAGTGGAATTATGTTCATCGATATGGGGAGATCAATGTAAGGAGAATTAAGCATCTTAACAATACCGTATGTTGGGGGCTGGAGCGATAGCACAGCAGGTAGGGCATTTGCCTTGCATGCGGCTGACATGGATTCAATTCCCAGCATCCCATATGGTCCCCTGAGCACCGTCAGGAGTGATTCCTGAGTGCAAAGCCAGGAGTAATCCTGAGCATTGCCAGGTGTGACACTCTGCACCCCGCCCCCGCCAAAAAAAAAAACAAAAAAAAAAACCTGTATTTTTCAGTCCATAAACATGGTATTTCTCCCCAGACTGGTTTGTCTCAGTGCTCTGTAGTTTTTCACATGTCTTTCCTGTCTTTCATCAGACTTATGACCAAATATTTCAGTATTTCATATTTGTATTACTTTATAAGTGGTATTTTTTAATGTTAAATTTGATTTCTAGAAATAACATTGATTTTCTATATTGACACTGTATCCTTGCTAAATTCACTCAGTTTTAATAGAGTTTTTAAATGTACCTTTGTATTTTCTACAGTTATTTTCTCCAAAGACAGATTTACTTCTTACCTTCCCATGTAGATTTTTTTCTTTGCCTTGCCTTATTTTGTTGACAGAAACCTGTCAACAAAGGATATCTTTGCCTTGTTCCTGATCTTAAGGGGAAAACACTCTTCATTATAAATACTGATTAGATGCTGGTTGTAGTTTTTCCACAAATGTTCTTTATCCAGTTAAGGAAGTTTTTCTTCTATTCCGAGTTTGCTGAGTTGGAAATTGAATTTTATTATGTGCTTTGAAAAAATATCTGTCAAGTTATGATTGGCTTTAATGATCTGTCTGTGTGTTTGAAATATTGCCTAGGAAGAACTTTATTCCTTTTCTTTTTTATTTGTTTTAGCATAGAGGTATATGGAGTTGCTTTATGAAGTAGTTTTTTAAGCTTTGTTCTGCTACTTTTCAAATCTAGAATTCTGTAATTTTATTTTTAAAACTTCATCAACTCAGCGATTATTTTCCCAATGATAAAACTTAATAGTAAGTTCAAAACCAGAAATGTTACAAAAAAGAAACAAAGAATGCATTTGCCACTTTTGGTTGAATGCCTTTCTGTAAAACCAAATTGTATATTTTTCCAAGGAGGAAAAACCAGATATTTTTTCACTTCTAAAATATTTTTACAGGGGGCTGGAGCAATAGCACAGCGTTTGCCTTGCACGCGGCCGACCCGGGTTCGATTCCCAGTATCCCATATGGTCCCCTGAGCACCGCCAGCAGTAATTCCTGAGTGCTTGAGCCAGGAGTAACCCCTGTGCATCGCCGGGTGTGACCCAAAAAGCAAAAAAATAAATAAATAAATAAATAAAAAATAAAAAAAATAAAATATTTTTACATGAAGAACACAGAACATAAGTAGCCAATTTGAAACAAGCTCAAAGATTATCTTTTTATCTTAAAATGTTTGATCATATTTTTGGTCACTAGTCAGAAAGTAGACTTCAAAGTATGCATTCCTGGGACCAAAGAAATAGCACAGGGGGTAGGCCATTGCTTTACACACAGTGGACCCTAGGGTGGCACATGGTTCCCTGCAAGCATCACCAGGAGTGATTCCTGAGTACAGAGTCAGGAATAAGCCCTGAGCACTGCCAGATGTGGTCCAAGCCACACCCTCCCCAAATTTATATATCATACCTTCATTATTTCCTGTAAATCATTTTTCTTATTGTTAATTATTACCACAGGAAGAAAACAATTTTTTTTTTTCGGTTTTTGGGCCACACCCACCAATACTGAGGGGTTACTCCTGGCTCTGCACTCAGGAATTAATCGTAGCACTACCCAGGGACAGTATGAGATGCTTGGGGTTCAAACCAGGGTCAGCCATGGGCAAGGCAAGTGCCCTACCCCATTGTACTCTCTCCAGCCTCCAAAAATTCATTTTAAAGGGGATTGTTTTTGTAGGGGGCATCCTCTGCTTTTAATGTTGTTCCATGGTATACTTTTGCAGAAAAGGGAACATAGACCACTTCTCTGTTACGCTGTTGTCTGTTGGCGTGGGGGTCTACACCCAGCAATGCTCAGGCCTTACTCCTGGTTCTGTTCTGCTTTTGAATATAGCCATTCAGTATTATATTTGGTTTTGCTCAGGGAGTCTGGGTGCCACTCTGGGGATGGTGTCAGCCGGCTCTTCTGGGGCCCGAGCATATCTTGGCTGCTTCAGCCCCTATGGTTCTGGGGACCACCAAGCCCTCCCCAGCAGTACGTGGGGGCCTCCACAACCACGAGCCAAAAGTTCAGGGTAGATGAAAAGTAGATGGGATCAGAGCTGCATCCCATCTAACCCCTATACTATCCCAGGCTCTGAATGTTGGATTTTTTAATTCATTTTTTATTAAATGTACCAGTCTCAGGACACTATTTGAGGGGCATTGCTATAGTTTAGATGTTGGTTTTTTTAAAAATCTATTTACAAAGAAACATTTTCTATTAATTACTTCCAATTAGCCCCAGTCGGTAATGACACAACCACATTGATCTGGTTCCAGTTAATTTTTTATAAAAAGCAAACTCTTGATTATTGGCTGCATGAACTGGATGGTGACTAATCTGCATGGTGAATTGTTATGGAACTATTTTAAAATATGATTCATATGAAGGACTTTTAATGATATGCTATGTTAGAATGTTAAATTTACAGTGCTGGTCATAACATCATACATACATATTCACACACATGTATATATGTTTGGATGTGTATATAGACACATACTTAACTTAAATAAAAATTTGTACTTTGAATGTTAATAGTGGTTTCTCCGGTAATGGATAACTTGGGTATTAATTTTTTTCCAAGTGCACTAACCTAGTTTCTAGATCACAAATGTATTGAAAAACATTGTTCCAAAGCATATTTTAATAAATTTTACCTTTGTTTCATCTTTCCAGATCCTAAGACTAAAAATCAAGATATATTTAGGTGTGTTCTTAAAATAGTCCAAAGGAATTCTGCTATGCTATTTAGTCACAAACAGTACCCTGACTTTTTCCCTTTTATTGTCTTTATAGTTCTCTATAATTTTTAAAGTGTTTCCACATATACTTGTTGGATTTTCTTTTCATTATTGTGCAATAGATACTATAGTCCCCACAACACATGGTACATGGTGCTCATTTTCTGTTCTGTAACTCCAAATAAAATTATTTTCAGATAAATTTCATTCAGTTGAATGAGCATAGAATTTGTTTTTGAAGATAAAACATTTTTACTGATAAAGATGAGGAGAAATAAACTGTCATGCATTGTTGTTTTCAACATTTTAAGGAGAACTTGGTAATATCAATACAAATTCAATACAAATTTAATGGCCAGATAGGTAATATAAGAGTTTAGGCATGTACCTTGCATACAACTGATAGTACAGAGGGGTAGAGCACTTGCTTGCAAATGGCCAACCTGGGTTCGATTCCCAGCATCTTATATGGTCCCCCAAGCAGAACCAGGAGTAATTCCTGAGTATAGAGCCAGATGTAGCCCCCAAACGAAACCAAAACACAAACGAAAAGCAGTGAACCCTATATCTAATAGCTACACTTAGAAATAATTGCCTGGTATCACTGACTATATAACTTTTTATTATGTTACCATCCATATTACAATTTGTGGTATTGGGGATTCAAGAGTGAAGGAACCAGAAGAATAAGCACATTCATTATTAACTGACATCTTCCTATGGACTCTGTTTTTCTGATGCTTTTTGAGGGGGGGAAATAAAGGAGGAATTCAACTTGTAAAATTCTACTGATTCAGAGAACATGCAGTTCTTTGGCAGTCTGGGAAGGGCTTCAGAAAAGATTACAGCAGAGGGGAATTTCATTGCATCTATTCAGCCTGAAACTAAAACAAATAAAAAAGGGAAACAGCTTATTCCTGTTATTTTGACTTCCTCTTATTGTGTCTTCCTTGCCATGTCTTGGCCTTGTGATTTGGGATTAATCAGAGTTTATTTCTATTTGCACCCATTGAGAGGAGAAAGGAACCGAGAGAGAGCTCCTAAAAGTAAAGTCCCTGGCCTACCATTTGTATTGTAGTCCAACCGGTTACAAGAATAACTGGAAGATGGGAGAAAAGCTTCTTGTGTGCTAACTAAACATTTTTAATTTGGGGTGGGGGGGGGGAAACTGCTGGAATGTTAAGTTGGAGGTGATTTCCGTGGAAATGCATGGAGTGCATTCCACCAGAGTCTTCTCGGAGATGAACAGGGTGCCACTGCTGTGGCCACAAACTCAGACATCTGATGACTATCAGTGGAATATGTCTGAAAATGGGCAAGTCGGCACTGCAGACCAGCATTTCTCAGCCAGGGGCCCCCAGGAAAATCATATCATATCACAGGTGTACGAGGGGTCACACCGTATGACTAGGGACCAACCAGGAGTATGAGGGGCCACCGGAAAGAAACAGGTCAGAAGGGGGCCATGGCCAGAAAAAAAGTTGAAAAACACTAGTCTAAAATATCATATAATTGCCCCTTTAGTGTGGCAGAGGTTAGGAGTGCCTGGAAGTGAAGCCAGGGTCACATCCCTGTAAGCATGTGCTTCACCAACAAGCCACCTGCAGCCCCTCAGCTCTTTGGAGTTTGTTTGCGTGGGTGGAGGGGACATTCTTGTCCCTGACTTAGGTCTGCCACACAATGAGTAAAGCAAGTTGCAAAGCAGTTTTATAGAATCATTGACTAATTATTTGTATGTGTGTCATGCACATACAAACATTATGTGTGTGTGTGTGTGTGTGTGTGTGTGTGTGTGTGTGTGTGTGTCTATTTCTGTGTTTGGAGAAGACTCACTTTGGAAAGATACACTTTGAACTAAGATCAAGTTTAAACTTTGGAGAGGAAAGCGAGATTGGGTTATGTTAAGAACTTCAGCTTTATATAATTAAACTTTGAGGAGACATTTCTTTGTGGCCTAATTTAAGACTGTAATTGCCAGGTGAAGATCTGAGGGCACGTTTACTTTCTCCCTTCCCTTTCCTTGTTCTCTCTGCCAGGGTGTCCAGGGCTTATCCTAATAGTCCTAGGGATGATGACACCATGCTGGGGGTTGCACTCATGGCCTCACACCGTGGGCCGGAGCTCAGCCACTCCAGGCAGTGCCTGGTCAAGGGCAGGCCCTCCCACACACGAAGTGTGCATTCCGCCTGTTGAGCTTGTAAGCTTGTGGAGATCTGTGTTTGTTCTGTTTGTTCCTCAGGAAGTGGAGGAACACATGTGTGTGCCTGGGAGAGTATGAGCTTGTGTCCTTCTCATCCCTGACATTCTCACGGCTTTTCAGATTCTCTTCTTGTACAGGACACCCCAAAGTCAGTCTTTCAAAGTAGATTTGTTTTCACAGTCCATAGACCTAAATAAACCTGACAGCCGATTGTATGAGCAGCAACATGACTAAAATTTTAAGAAGTTCTATCCTAACTGGAGACCGTCAGTGCTTTTTCCTGTCTTCAGTTTCACATGTCATTCACAGTCTGATGCTTGACAATAATGAAAAGTATTTCCTGCCTCAAAAAGCCAACCTCATTCAGTAAGCTCTCAGAATGTAACTTCATCAAAATTGTTTCAATCTATTTTGACATCAAATATTCTGTCTGTTCAACAAAAGAATAAATTCATTGGTGAAAATAAATACATAGTGGTTATGTTATTCTTAAAGTCACAGGTCTTGTTTTTATGGATTAAAAACTTCCTAGAGTCTAAGAGGCCAGAGGGATATTACAGCAGGTAGGGTGTTCTGCATGTGTCTGATCCAGGTTCGATCCCTGGCACACACGTATGGTCCCCTGAGCACCAAGCCAGGAATAAGCCCTGGGCGCAGTTGGGTATGGCCCATAAACAAAACAAAAACTTCCTAGAAACTCTCCAAATAATATGCCCAGTAGATTTTTAGAGAATTGAGTGATTCTTAATGTGTTTTCTCTCTTTCTACACTAGATTTAATGGTAATAGAATTTGTCTCTTCATGCTGATAAATATAGCCAGTTGTAGGGATTTTCCTCTCTATTTTCTTTCTTTTCTTTTTTCCATTAAATGCAAGCTCCATGAGGGACAGGTACTGAATCCACTTCACTATGTCATCCCAAGTATCTCGAACCTAGAAAGTTATTGAGAATATTTGTCAAATGAGAGAATAAGGTCACACCCCATTTAAGTTAAACTTGAATGTATTCAAGACTCAAAATAGATTGCCACTTATTAATTCAGTCTATAGTTATGTGTTTCAGAACTTTTATTGTTGCTAATAATTCCCACTCAGTGACAGTATTTACATTTCTCCCTGTACAGAGAAAGAACAATTTGTTCTTTTGACAGGAAGTCATAGCTTTGTGTTTGTTTCCATATTTGCAGTTAAGGATGCTAGATAATTAGATATGTACCTGTCTTCACTGCATATTTGTATTCATCTAAAAATATATATAAAAGAATACGAATTAGTTTTTAGCTGACCTTTTGCTTCCCTGTTCATTCCTGCATATGGGGGTGTGGTCATCTGCATTCCCTGTCTGCTTACTACTGAAAGCTTTGTGAGCATCAGAGAAAACAGTACGGTGTGGATTTTTTGGTTTGTTTTTTAGGGCTTTATGGGGGGCGGGGTAGATTCTGGGCCACAATGGCTGTGCTCCGGCTTACTCCTGGTTCTCTGCTCTGGGGTCACTCCTGGTAGGGCTCAGGGACTGAACCTGGGTCAAACTCTTGCAAGGCAAGTGCCTTAACCCCTACACTATCTCTCCAGCCCTGTTTTTAAGGAGTAGGGCACCATTTGCCTCAGCAGACTTTTCCACCAGGAACCTGTATTTGCATCTGTCTAACGTACTTCTGTCCTAGCTCTGCCTCTCAGGATGCAATTAGCTCTAGTTCCTTTTATTCTACTTCTAGCTTTCACAAAATTCCTATCATCTCCTCTCTCTCAGCTTTGTAAACTGATAACTCTGATTTCTCCTTGAATTCTTCCCTCCCGTCCATGGGCTCCACCCATGGAAATGTGTGACTCTCTTCTCCACCTCGGAAAAGGGTGACCCCACCAAGCCCTTGGGGCTTTGACCGCATCCCTTTCCCTGTTCCTGGTGGGGTTCCTCTCTGGAAACACCCAGTTTCCCAGCGGTGTTGCTGCCCTTACCCCCAAACAAAGAGCAGTCTTGCTCTGGTCTCTGCACACTTTGTCCTGTTCCCCTCTCATGAGTTCGTAGACGGTAGGTTCTGCTTCAGCACGCCAAATTACACCCTGGAGTCCAGTCTCATTGCTGGGCATGGGCATGGCCAGTTCAGATTTTTTAAATGCTCTTTTCAACACCCTCTGGTGCTTTTCCATCTTAGCGTCTTCACCCCTCTCCCCATTCTGTTCCCTTGAGAAAAAATAATGTTATGGTGCTGGGGAGATAGTGCCACTGGCTGGAGTACAGGATTTGCATGGAGAAGGCTGTGCATGCCCTGTGTAGATCCCGAAGGCTTCAAGGTCTCTGAGGCAGGAGCCTCTCCTGAGCAGTGCTGGAAGCAGCCCCTGAGCACTGCCAGATAGGGTCTGAAAACAAAAAAGGAAAAGAGAAGAAAACCACTGTTATTTACCTTGAATCCCAGTCTACCTGTGCGACTCTTAGTTGAAAGTAAGGATCTAGCTCTGTGTCTGAGTGCAGTGACATGGGCTGGAGCAATAGTACAATAAGGTCTCGCAGTTTATCCAGGCTTGATCCCTGGCACCTCATATGGTCCACCAGCCATCCCCCTTCTGCCCCCCCGCCAGGAGTGATCTCTGTGCAGAGCCAGGAGTAAGATCAGAGCAGCACCAGGTGTGGTCCCTGCCCCCTACCGCTCCCACAAAAAAAAAAAAATGAGTACAGTGACAATAAAAATGGTGGTCTTCTGGGGCTGGAGCAATAGCACAGCAGGTAGAGCATTTGCTTTGCATGCGGCTGACCCGGGTTCAATTCCCAGCATCCCATATGGTCCCCAAGAACCGCCAGGAGTAATTCCTGAGTGCATGAGCCAGGAGTAACCCCTGTGCATTGTCGGTGTGACACCCCCCAAAAAATAAAATGATAGCCTTCCTTCCTCTGACTTGTGGCACAGGCCTGTTCTTTCTGGGTGTGCCTTGTAGACACTGTGCTCACTCGGAAGCTCACTCTAGAGGCTGTGCTTCCATTTGTTCACCCTGACAATCTGCAGGTGTCCTGGCATGGCCTTCAGCCCCTTCTGACCCTTTCTGTTCTCTCTTCACTCTACCCAGTCTCGAATTCCCATGACAGCCTCTTGCACCGCCCCCACCCCCCAAACCTCAGTTGATGTGAAAACCTCCCCATTATGAACACTTTTGACCCTTTGTGCCAGCTAAGACCCCTCCTCCTGGGACTGCACATTCAAACTGCTTTTACTTGTGTTATTCCCTTATCGTTCATATCTGATTTCAGACTCGTGCTTTAAACAGATTTGAGAGGCCATAACCACCCCTTGATTTTAGAGTTTCCCATTCGGTCTCCTAGGACCTGATTGAAGGAAAAACAAAATAGCCTTTCACATTAGTGTTTAGTGAGTTTGTAGGGTTTTCTTAAGAATGTTTTAACCTTGCTTAAGATTGCCACACTGTCTTCTATGAAATACATCTAATAAGCTTTTCAGCCTAGAGCCACTGGGGGGCCTTGCCTGGCTGCTGTGCATGAACTGCATGCCCAGCCTCCTGGTGGACGCTCCAACAGGTTTCAGACCGTGTTCCCTGCTCAGCCTCTTGGTGTTTCCTGTGATTCATTAAATGAGTCCCCGTTTATCTGCCAGTACCACCCACTTCCAGGGTTGGCCTTTTCCTTCCTTTTCCTTAAGACCATAAGGTCTTAGTCTTTAAAATTCTGATCAAATACACTGTACTGAGTGTTCCTCTAAACACACTGATATTGCTTGGGAAATATTTAAACAAGCCAAAGGCAACTTGGTCATTGCTGCGGGGGCCTCTCACTTAGCCAGCAGATGTTTAAGCTTTTTGAGAACAAGTCAAATCTACCTTTGCAGATCGTTGCCCGAGTCTCTTAGTAGAGGGGCTTATCTAGCACATCATCATCATCATCATCATCATCATCATCATCATCCCGTTGATTGTCGGTTTTCTCAAGCAGTCTCAGTAACGTCTCCATTCGTCCTAGTCCTGAGATTTTAGCAGCCTCTCTTTACTCATCCTTCCCAGTGGTGCCACATTGGAGGCTCTTTCAGGGTCAGGGGAATGAGACCCATCATTGTTACTGGTTTTGGCATATAAATACGCTTGCCAGGCTCTCCATGCGGGCAGGACATATTATGTATTCAGTCCAAAGACACTTAGTGTTCGTTTCAGTCGGTTTTATAATGCACACATGCACTTGACCCTTAGTCCTAGACACAGAACATTCTCCTCACTCAAAAAGTTCTTTCCTCATCAACCATCTCCCTGCACCCAGAGATTACTGGTTTCATTTTTTTTTTCACTAGAGATTAGTTCTGCCTGTTCATTTTAGCCTTGAGTAGTTGAAGACATGTTCTAATCCACATATCCCTGATCACCAATGATCTGAGCAGCTATTTGTGTGCTTTGGGTCTTTGGTACATCACTGGTTTATTTGTTATGGTGTATAGTCTTCAGGAGACACCAGCACATATTTTAAAAGGCATATAACCTCCAAAAAAAGAAAAAAGAACTTAGATCTAATTAATCATTTTTAAATGTTTTTAAAATCTTTCATTTATATGCAGGGCACTTTTCCCCCAAGGTGTCTTGAATTGCTCTAAGTATTTTCTTCCCTACTTCAAAAAGTTACTAATAAAGGGGGCTGGAGTGATAGCATAGCAGATAGGGCATTTGCCTTGCACGCAGCCAACACTGGTTCAATTCCCAGCATCCCATATGGTCCCCTGAGCACTGCCAGGAGTAATTCCTGAGTGCAGAGCCAGGAGTAACCCCTGTGCATCTCTGGCTGTGATCCCAAAAGAAAAAAGAAAAAAGTTACTAATAAGGACAAAGTCCAGGATGTAATTTAAAGGTTTTTTTTGTTTGTTTGTTTGTTTTGTTTTTTTTTGCTTTTTGGGTCACACCTGGGATGCACAGGGGTTACTCCTGGCTCTGCACTCAGGAATTACTCCTGGCGGTCCTCAGGGGACCACATGGGATTCTGGGAATTGAACCTGGGTCCGCCACATGCAAGGCAAACGCCCTACCCACTGTGCTATCGCTCTAGCCCCCAGGATGTAATTTAAAGAAGGCAGAATAAAAAAGAAAAGAAACCCCTCTAACCCCTCATTTTATCTAGAGATTTAACCAAACTTTCTGGAATCTGAATGTCTAAGCGTCTGCATCATACTGTTTATCCATAATCTTATTCCATCAACAAAGCAGCCTACTAACTGGAAGTACCATACTTGTAGCTGTTTATACTAAATTTACCATTTTTAGTTGCCAATGCGCTTTAGTGTACTTTAGTCAAATAATAATAAATGATCATCTGCCCTTAAGTAAATAATCATTTCCATAAATATTTGTAGCTTTGAAGCTTATTCTACTTTAATTCAATTTGCTCAATGTATGAAATAATGCTCTACCAGGGCCAGAGCAGCAGTGCAGTGGGTGCGACACTTGCCGAGCACGCAACCCCACCGGGTTCTATACCTGGCACCACATATGGTTCCCTGAGCATTGCCAAGAGTGACTGAGTGCAGAGCCAGGAGTGAGTCCTGAGCACAGGCAGGTGTGGCCCCAAAGCCAAAAATAAGTAAAATGAAATTAGAAAGAAAGAAAAGAAGTGACAATACCATGGGTAATCATACTAACAAACTGAGGATTGGGGTTTTTTGGGGGGAGGGGGTGGAGCCCGGAATTGAACCCAGATCTTCACCTCTGCAAGGCACCTGTCTGAATAGCCTTGTGCCGTCCAGAATGACTGTAGATTTTTTTCAAGTGATTTTTTTTACATTTATATATTTTTTATTACAATCTTTACCTATTAATTGAGAGATACTTAAGCCTTTCCTGTTACTGTTTTTGGCATATCGAATGCACCACAGGTAGCTTGCCAGGAGACGTTACTGGTGCCCGCTTGAGCAAATCGATGAACAACAGGACAACAATGCTACAATGCTACTTAAGCAATTCCTATAACATAATATTTTCTAACATAAAGCAAATATTTCCTTCCTAAGATAAAACATACTTTTAGAGACCTATTCAGATTTTCCCTTAAAATGTCCTTAATTTCCTCTCCTCGTTCTTACTAAATTATATACTTAAAATATATTGGCATAAAATTACTCCTTTTAATTTTTTCAATTTATTCCTGTAAAAAGAGGAAGACAATGCAATTAAAAAATATATACATTTATTGATTTACAATGTTGTGGAATTTAAGGACTTTATTTTGTATACATGTGTGGGTGTTCACATACATACACACCTTCACACGACAGTATTTTTAGAAAGATCTCTCTCATATGAGGAATAAACATAGCATATTCTTTTGCGTTGAACTGGGTTGTTTGGATTTTTACGAACTCTTGTCTTTGTACGAGAGCTGGATGTGCACCTCAGAGGTGCCTCCAGCTCAGCCATCACCACCCTGTTCTCTGCAAAGCTGAGCTCCAGGTGTGGACTGGCCTGTCCAGGTTTCTTTCAGCAAATGGAAAGGAACTTCTAAAACAAAGGATAGACATCAACTGTGATCCATAATGGTTGTTTTAGTTCCAGATGTTTAGACATCTGTTTATTTTATCAAGTATTCCAGAGTGTTAATTATTGAAAGATGAACTGATAGACTCAACTTATTTTTAAAGGGTTCTTTTTAACATGTTTTTGGTGTGGTAGTATTAATAAAAATAATCTTAGACTTTTAGAATCATGTATTTTCTCATTCCTGGCATAATGGTATTAGATCAAGACACAGTGTTTCTATTGCTGATTACTTTTAATAGTATCATCTTGGGGCTGGAGAGATAGCACAGCGGGTAGGGCGTTTGCCTTGCACGCGGCCGACCCGGGTTCAAATCCCAGCATCCCATATGGTCCCCTGAGCATGGCCAGGGGTGATTCCTGAGTGCAGAGCCAGGAGTAACCCCTGTGCATCGCCAGGTGTGACCCAAAAAGCAAAAAAAAAAAAAAAAAGTATCATCTTGGGGAAGCAGAGATTGTACAGTGGGTAGGATGTTTGCCTTGCACAGGCCAACCCAGTTCCAGGTTCCATCCCCAGAGCGAAATACATTTCCCCAAACCTGCCAGGCGTGATCCCTGAGCACAGAACCAGAGTAAGCCCTGAGCAGTGCTGGGTATGGCCCATAAAATAAAAACGAACAGACCAAAAAAGATATCACTTTGGGGGTCTGGGATGCAGTTGGCAAGTAGAGTATTTGCCTTGCATGTCTAAGCAGCGGGTTCAGTACTCAGCACTGCAAGATAAATTAAGCCTGAAAATCAAAAATATCACTTCATAATGGATAGTAAATGGCAAAGATGCATTCTGATACAATTACAGTGCCAGCCTTGAAAATAAAGTCTTCTACTTAAATATAAACCCTCCAATTAAATGAGCCTTACATTCAGAACCACTTTTCACATTAGTGATTATTGTCCAAAAAATACAGATTATTTCCTATTTTAAGATTGGAGTATATTCCTGGGCACTGCATCGCCTAGCCAAACTTTGCAAAGTGCAGCCGACTTTGCAAAGCATCATTGGAGAGGTCACCAGACCTCCTGAGCAATGCTTGGAAGGCCCGCCAAAATAAAGAGATTGGAATATATTTGAATAATTTATACTTATTTATCTACTTGAGCGTGGTTTTTTAGTCAAGCTATAAAGCTATAAAACCAAGCTCCCAGAAGAGAGCAACACAGAGAGTCTCTTGCCCCCCTGCCTGGCTGTCTTGCCTGGGTCCCCTTGGGGGTGGGCTTCAGTTTCCCTCCCTGCCCTGAGCAGAGCTCCCACGGCTAAAGACCTCTGGAGACTTGCCACAGCCATGCTCAAGGCCCCTCTCCACATGTTCGGACGAGTTTCACACATGAAGGAACCAGCAGAGGAACCCAGGTATGTGGGACCCAGGGCTGAGACCTCCAAGCCTGCTCAGATCAGGACTGAGCCTCTTCCACCCAGATTCCCCATTTTCCAGTAGCTAGGCTACTGGGACTGCCCCCGGCATCCTGTAATCCCACCAACGGCCAACATCCAGAGACTATAAAACCAAGCAACCTCTGGGAGAACCTGGCAAGCTACAGAGTTTCCTGCCCACATGGGAGAGCCTCGCAAACTCCCAATGGCATATTCATACGCCAAAACCAGTAACAATGATGGGTCTCATTCCCTTGACCCTGAAAGAGTCTCCAATGCGGCACCATTGGAAAGAACGAGTAAAAAGAGTCTTCTAAAATCTCAGGGCTAGCCTTCTGGAAAACAATTTGGACGACTCTCAAAAAATTAGATATTGAATTCCCATTTGACCCAGCAATACCACTGCTGGGAATATATCCCAGAGAGGCAAAAAAGTACAATCGAAACAACATCTGCACATGTATGTTCATCGCAGCACTGTTTACAATAGCCAGAATCTGGAAAAAACCCGAATGCCCCAGAACGGATGACTGGTTGAGGAAACTTTGGTACATCTATACAATGGAATACTATGCAGCTGTTAGAAAAAAGGAGGTCAAGAATTTTGTAGTCAAGTGGATGGGCATGAAAAGTTTCATGCTGAGTGAAATGAGTCAGAAAGAGAGAGACAGACATAGAAAGATTGCACTCATCTATGGTATATAGAATAACAGAGTGGGAGACTAACACTCAAGAACTGTAGAAATAAGTACCAGGAGGTTGACTCCATGGCTTCGAGGCTGGCCTCACGTTCCGGGGAAAGGTCAACTCAGAGAAGCGATCACCAACTACATTGTAGTCGAAGGCCATGTGGGGGAAGGGAGTTGCGGGCTGAATGAGGGCTAGAGACTGAGCACAGCGGCCACTCAACACCTTTATTGCAAACCACAACAGCTAATTAGAGAGAGAAAACAGAAGGGAATGCCTTGCCACAGTGGCAGGGTGGGGTGGGGGGGAGATGGGATTGGGGAGGGTGGGAGGGACACTGGGTTTACGGGTGGTGGAGAATGGGCACTGGTGAAGGGATGGGTTCCAAACTTTGTATGAGGGAAGTATAAGCACAAAAGTGTATAAATCTGTAACTGTACCCTCACGGTGATTCTCTAATTAAAAATAAATAAATTAAAAAAAAAAAAGTCTAAACGTAAAAAAAAAAAAAAAATCTCAGGGCTAGGACAAATAGAGACGTTACTGAGACCGCTCAAGAAATTTGACAATCAATGGAATGATGATGATGATGATGATGATGATGATGATGATGATGATGATGATACCTACTTGATTATACTATTTGTACATAATGTCCTGTATAATTTATACACATAAATAGTACATATAAATCATATTGGTTACTCCCCTAAAAGGAGGTGATATTTTTTCCTAGGCTTCATATGGGTTTTATCCCTTTTATTTAAACATTGTGGTTTATAAAGTTGTTCATGATGCATTTATTATAGACATTCAGTATTCCAACACTAGTCCCACTACCAGTGTTACCTTCCCTCCATCATTGTCCCCATTTTCCCAGCCATCATCCAAGCCTGCCCCCTTAGTAGACACAAAATAATTTTGTTTTTTCAATTTGGGGGGCACATCCAGCGGTGTTCAGAGATTACTCCTGGCTCTGCATTCAGGAATTACTCCTGGTGGTCTAGGGGTGCCAGGGATCAAATTTGTGTTGCCTGCATGCAAGGCAAATGCCTTACTCACTGTACTATTGCTTTGGCCCCCAAAATAATTTATATTGCTTGTAACAACCAGATGGCTAATGCAGTTATCAGAAAAATAATTCAGTAAATGAAAATTTGTGAAAATTGTTATATCTCACTGTAGGGACATTAAGTGCTTGTCTGAGGTTTACTAAGCTGTTATTGATTGCTAGTTGAACCTTCTGTATTAATGTTTTTGTTTACTGGGCTTAGTTGGCTTCTACATTCCATTCCCATCTACATTGTTGTGTTCCTGGGGATTGTAGAGTCTATGTGTTGTGTGGCTGCATTGGGACCACGTGCTCCAGAAACTATAGAATATCTAACTGGACAGTGAGCTTACATGGCAGCGGTTGTGGGATGTGGGTGTGGCTGCCAAGGTTTCCGGGAGTATGGGGCAGTGGGAAGGCTGCCCACCCCCACTCCGAGAAGACCCCAGCCTCTGGAGACCGGTGTACCTGACATTTTCGGTAGTGTGTGTCTGCAGAGCTCCATCATGAGGCAGTGGGCCAGGTGGTTGGCCTGGAGTGAAAGCATGTTGGAGCAGCCTGGGGAAGAGATGGCTGCTGTGCTGCTCTTGTCTGCTGCAGCCCCTCCCTGTGCGCCTGTCATTTTCCTTTTGTCTGAGAGATTGCAGTGTTCTCTGACAAAGTGGGAATTTCTGTTACTATATTTTAGCTACCCTTGTCGTATTCGATATGCCAAAAACAGTAACAAGAAGTCTCACAATGGAGATGTTACTGGTGCCTGCTCGAGCAAATCGCTGAACAGGATGATGGTACTACAGTGCTGCAGTGCTATGTTGTTACTGAGTCAAAATAATGAAATTGAGGAGAAAAATAAAACTTAAGATAAAGTTTGACTTTATTATTGAACTCCCCCTGAAATCAAATCCAAACCATTTTGAAAATGTGGTAGGAAAACCTGAGCTGTCAGGAAGGTATCAGACTAAGCTTCGGCAAGTTTTCAGTCTTCAGTTTGGGATCTCTGCATTTTGTCTTGCCAGGGTCGGTGGCAGGTGCTGTGGCTCGTCTTTCCCCAGGGGAGACAGTGTCCAAGTTGTCCCCCAAACCTGACCCTCGTGATATCACACCCTTCATGTCAGCTCTTCTCAAGTTTCCTGGGGTTGGTTTCTTTTTTTTTGGATTTCTTTTTCTTTGATTTTGGGCCACACACGGCAGTGCTCAGGGGTTACTCCTGGCTCTGCACTCATGAATTACTACTCCTGGGGTGCTCGGGGGACCTTAGGGAGGCTGGGGATTGAACCCAGGTTGGCACGTGCAAGGGAAATGCCTTCCCGAGTACTATTGCTGCAGCCCATTTTGCATTTTTGTGTGGGTTTTTCTTTTCAATGGGGCTGGAGAGCTAGTACAGCCACTAAGACCCTAACTTTGCATGCCTGGTGAGGCCCTCCCAAATTAAATTAATAAAAAATAAACAGTGCCCCACACCTGGTGGTGCCTTGGGAGTCCAGAGCTGCTCCTGGCTGAGAAGCCCCCCTGAGAGCAGGGAAAGGAAGCCAAGAGCACCTGGGTAACACCTGCAGTAGGAGCAGAATCAGAGATAAAACTTGAAGCCTCGCATCAGTGAGACGTGTGCTGCATCACTTTGCGTCATATCCCTGACGTGAGGGGTCTCCCTTCAGACAACCCAGCCCTAGCCTAGGGCTTAACTGGAGTCAGGACCCCCACCCCAGCTAAGGCCCTCCAGATTCCTAACCCTCAGACACTTGAGATAGAAAAATGTTGGCTGTTACAGATGCAATGTTTGGGGATAATTTGTCATGTGGGAATAGATCACTGGTCTATACGCTTTGAGGCCCTCTCTCGTTCAGAACTTCACGTCTGTTTCTGGTATTGTTATTTGCACTATAAGACCGTCATCCTTATGGTTCACCTTGACCTTGCCATTAAATCCCCTCTCCTGTCTGGCATGTTCCGAGTCAGGGTTTGACATGATAAATTACAGAATGTGCTTGCCCCCTGTTTGGGTCCCCTATTAGAATGTACTTAAAAGAATTATTTTATGGCAGGAGCCTTCTTTTAATTATTCCAAAAATTATTTTCATTTATCTGCAAAGCCACCAATTTTGTCTAGCTTATAATTACGCTGCAAGTGATCATGGAGTTACTGAGAAGTGCTTCAAGAGAAAACAGACATTTAACCGCCGTTGGCAGAGAGGGCTGAGTCTCGCCAGACGCTCCTCGTGCATTACATGTTAGCTCTGTGGTACATATTAATTATATAGACTAATCATAGTGAGGATTTTTAAGCCATATTTTTAAGGATTAGTTAATTCTATACTCAAACCTGAGCAGATCTCATGTCAAGGTCATAAATTGCATTCCACACTCCTGCTTTCACACCTCACTTTCATCATGCCATTTGAAAGAAATGGCGATCAAAACACTTGGGTTCGTGGACGGACCAATAGTACAGTGGGTAGCCAGCCCGGATTCAGTCCCCAGCATCCCATATGGTCCCCTGAACACTGCCAGGACGAATTCTGAGTGCAGAGCCAAGAGTAACCCCTGAGCATCACCCAAAGCCAAAATATCTGGGTTCATGGTCAGAGTGATAGTGCAGTGGGTAGGGTATTACCTTGCACACACAGTGGACCTGGGTTTGATCCCTAGTGCCCTATGTGGTTCCCCACGCCCACCAGAAGTTACCTGGGCACAGAGCCAGGAGTAAACCCTGAGCACCACTGGTGGCCCCAAACCAAACAAAATTCAGATTCAGCAGAATTGAGCTTACCATGAGAGGGAAGAGGGGAGTGTAGGTTGAGGGGGCAGTCTTGTGGAGGGGTAGTGTAAGAACATTGTATACATTTACCCTGTCGTGAACAGTACTGCAAATCACAAAATTCCAAAATTAATTAAACATATTAAAACCATATTTAAATACAATAAATAATAAATTGTTGTGTTGGTAAAAATCAATAAATTATTTTATTAATAAAATTAAAATTAATCGTAAAATAAAAATCAGTAAAGAAGGAGGGAAATCAGGTTCACCTTTTAATTTTTTTCCTAAACTGATTTCTCGTCTAATAATCATTCTGTTCCCATTGCTAAACATACAAAAATGGTTTTCTTGGATGAGAAATGTCACCGAAAAGAGAAATTTCAATTTTTTTTTTTTGCTCTTCCGGTCACACCCGGCGATATACAGGGGTTACTCCTGGCTCTGCACTCAGGAATTACTCCTGGCGATGCTCAGGGGACCATATAGGATGCTGGGAATCGAACCTGAGTCTGCCGCATGCAAGGCAAACCCCAACCTGCTGTGCTATTGCTCCAGCCCCTGAATTTCAACTTCTTAAAGGAGTTTTTGTTTTTGTTTTAAATAAGCCTTCAGCACTGGCAGGTATGGTCCCAAAACAAACAAACAAAAAAAAATGGTTTTTCTCTTGCTCTTTTGCTCAAGGATTTTTCTAAACATGTGTTGCTTTAGGATATGAATAGCTGCAATAGGATATTCTCATTGAATCTTAGCTTATCAATCTGAGTGGGTGTTTGGGAGTGGTAATTGGGCCACATCACATGCTGCTTAGGGCTGCTCTGGGCAGTGCTCAGAGGACCTTGTAGTATCCAGGCAAGAACCAAGGTTTGTTTGCATAAGGCAAGATCCTTAACCCCTGTACTATCTCTCCAGCTCAGTCACAGTGTTTTTAATACCTAAAACAGGTGTTCTTGGTGAAAGAGAAACGGTATGGGGGGTTGGTCCACACCCAGCTGCATGCAGAACTCTTTCCTGGTCCTGCGCTCTGGGATCTCTCCTGGACCCCGTGGGGTGTGGGGGATAGAACCCAGGCTGGCCATATGCAATGCAAGCACACTACTCACTGTACATCACCCCAGTCCCAAAACTATTGCTTTCAAAACTAATAACTAGTTTCTTTTATCTTACTATTATTTGAAAAAATAATAAAAATGGAGTGGAGCATAGCACAGTGGGTAGGGCGTTTTCCTTGCACGTGGCCGACCCGGGTTCGATTCCCAGGATTCCATATAGTCCCCTGAGTACTGCCTGGAGTGATTCCTGAGTGCAGAGCCAGGAGTAACCCCTGAGCATCACTGGGTGTGACCCAAAAAAAGCAATCATCATCATCATCATCATCATCATCATCATCATCATCATCATCATCATCATCCCGTTGATCGTCGAATTTCTTGAGCGATCTCAGTAACATCTCCATTCGTCCAAGCCCTGAGATTTTAGAAGCCTCTCTCGACTCGTCCTTCCAACAATGCCATACTGGAGGCTCTTTCAGGGTCAGAGAAATGAGATCCAGCTTGTTACTGGTTTTGGCATATTAATACACCATGGGTACCTTGCCAAGCCTGGGGCTGAGACCTCCAAGGCTGCTGGGATCGGGACTGGGCCTCCTCTGCCCAGATTTCCCATTTCCCAGTAGCTAGGACCCTGGGACGGCCCCCAGCGCCGTGTAATCCTATCTACGGCCATCATCCAGAGACTTAAAAGCCAGCTCCCGGCAGCTTATATCCTTTTTCTCCCTTTGGGAGAACCTGGAAAACTACTAGGAGTTTCCTGCCCACGTGGGAGAGCCTGGTAATAATAATAATAATAATAGTAATAATAATAAAAACAATAAACCGAGGTGGGTTTTTTCCTTCATCCTATTATTTTTAAGTTTTACTGAAATTTTTCTGTTTTGGTTTTCTTGGGGGCCACACCTAACAGTACTCAGGAGCTGCTCCTGGCTCTGTTCGGTGGATCGCTGTCAGGGGCATTCAGAGAACCTCAGGTGCCAGAGATTGAACCTAGCCCCCTAAATGCAGAGCACACATTCCAGTTCATTGAGCTATCTCTACAGCTCAAGAATTTCCTTTTTTTTAAAGTTTGGAGTGGAAAACTTAGATTTTTGTCTTACTCTTTCGCATGCTCACTCATGCACACACATTCCTGTAAGACTAGGAAGATGGTTATCAGTGACTTAAAGGGAACAGTTTCAGTTTTCATCTTCCTGCTGTAAAAGTGTTGCCCAAGTTCTCCAATTATGTCATCATTTATAAGGTTGTAATTGAGCCAGAAGTAAAACCCAGGATTTCTAACTCTGCTTTGAACATTTACAAACTGACACACCAACAAAAACTTGTAGCGTAGGGTTTCAGGGTCTTGAACTTAGACAAGCTCATGAGGAAGGCATCATTTGCTCAGCACTGAAACAGACTTTCATGTTAGAGAAAACACGTTTGCTTTATTACCTTGAGGGCTTTTGTTTTGTTTTAAGCATAGCCACTGAATTGTGAATTTAACTTTCTTTTCAAGTAGGGTTACAGTTGAAGATGTGGTGGTAAGAAACATAGCTTCGAATGAAGTGATTTTTTAAAATTCATAAGTGGGGGTTGTTTCCATAACTAGATTTCTTTTGAATCCTTAAATTACATAGTATTTTGCTGTGGTTTTATGAAAGATTACTCAGCATTGGGCTCATGCATGCTTTTTTTTTTTTGCAAAATGCCTCGGAAAACTTCTGTGTTTTGCTTTGGGACCTAACTTGTTGGTATCTAGGGGCTACTCCTGCATCTGTGCTCAGCATATGCTCCCTGAGGTGCCAGGGATGGGAAGGAGGCAGGTAGTAGGCGAGGCAAATGCCTTAGCCCCGATACTATGGCTTCCTGATCTTGGAAACATTTGAATGACTGTGTAGTAAATGCTCTGTGAATATCACTCCATTCACCTGCATGTCATACATGATTGTCATATGAAGAACTCCCAAGTGCCTCCTAATACAAGAATCAGGGCTAGAGAGCGGCTAAGCCTTGCATGTGACCAGTTGGGGTTTGATCCCCAGACCTCATAGTGTCCCCTGAACCCTGCCAGGAGGATTTCTGAGTGCAGAGCCTAGAGTGATTCCTGAATGCAGAGCCTGGAGTAAATCTTGAGCACCGCTGGATGTGGCCCAGAAAGGGAAAAAAGAAATAAAAGCCTAAGAATCTCTTTCTATTCCCTTTCTTATCCATAGACCCAAATTGGCCCTGGGCCTAAAAGCCCTAGACCAGGTACCAGAAACGTACCCTGGTAACCTTCTTGTTCATCCCAAAGCTCCCTGAAGCAGACAGAAAGCAGGCGGCAGCAAGCAGCTGAGCAGAGAAGAAGAGAAGGGGTGAGGTTGGTAGCACATAGAAAGGATTGTCCTTTCTTCTTCTTTTTTTTCTTTTTTGCTTTGGGTCCACACTTGGTGTTGCTCAGGGCTTTCTCCTGGCTCTGTACTCAGGAATTACTCCTGATGGTGCTCGAGGGACCATTTGGGGTACTGATGATCCAACCCAGGTAGGTCACATGCAAGGAAAGTGCCCTACCCACTGTACTATCTCTCTGGGCCAGAAAGGATTTTTCTTTACACTTCTCACTGTTGTTGACTCTTGGGGCTTGACTTGAGCCCCTAGTGGAGTATTGTCTGTTCAAATCACAAGGAGTTCAAGGTAATGAAATACTTTACTTGCCTTTCAGTATTCTTTGCTTATTATGGCCACTTTATTTTAGGTTCTTCAAACATGAAACTCAGAATTTCCATGCTAACCATATTTTACAAATTTGAAGGCAACAGAATGAGAAGATAAGCCCCAAGCTTAGCATCTGAGAGGGCAGCAAAGGACAGGAGGGCGCACTTTGCACTCCAAGCTGGCTTTGACCCCTGACTGCCTGACTGCCTGAACACGAGTCAGAGTGCTCCCCAACTGCAGCCCCCAGCACCACCTTTCTTGGCCCCAAAATAAGAACAAAAAAAGATATACTTCTTGGGGCTGGAGTGATAGCACAGCGGGTAGGGCATTTGCCTTGCACGTGGCCAACCCAGGTTCGATTCCCAGCATCCCATATGGTCCCCTGAGCACTGCCAGGAGTAACTCCTGAGTGCAGAGCCAGGAGTGACCCCTGTGCATTGCCGGATGTGACCCAAAAAGCGGAAAAAAAGGAAAGGTATGCTTCTTGCTTGCCGCTGACTCCAGTTCAGGTGTGGCCCCAAACCACCTCACCCCAACCCCAAAGATGGACGTGTTGCTAATTGAGGTTTTCGAAGCAGAGTCAGCAGTCACGATGCCTAGGGGTTTAGAGCCAGACGCACTGGGTTTCAGTCCGTTTCTGACAGCTCCATGTGGAATCTGGAACAAGTCACTTGACTGTTCTGTAAAGGTTTTGTCAGCCTTAAAATGGAGATAATAGCACTGCCCTATCAAAGTTGTAAAATTCAAATAACATTATATGAACAGACGTGCTAGAATAACGCCTACTACACAGTCATGTACTCCATCTAAGTATTTGCTCTCTGTACTGTTACGTCCTCTGGTATCTTTTTGATGTAAGGTTTTGGGGGGGTGCTCAGAGGACCCCCTCGGCCTCTCCCCATGATGCGAGCCTGATGAAATCAGAAATTCAGTGCTGCTCAGACCTGGGGGTGCTGAGGTCTCACCCCAGCACTGCTCGGGGCTCGGGATGTTCCTGCTGTGTCAGGTCAGCCCCAGGGTCTCACACCTGAGCTCTGGCCCTCTGATGTGCTTTTTTGATGACTCAGTGCCATGCAGAGCCAGCAGGGCCTATTGTGGAGCCCACACTTTTCATGTCCCGCCAGGCCCCCTGGATGTACGAGTTTCCAAAGCAAAACGCCTGTGTTTCCTCCCTGACAGGCCCAGCACCGGGACACTTTCATTGAAGAGCGCTATGGCAAGTATAACATCAGTGACCCCCTGATGGCTCTCCAGAGAGACTTTGAGACTCTGAAGGAGCAGAATGATGGGGAGAAGCAGCCGGTGTGCACAAACCCCCTCTCGGTTCTGAAGACGGTGATGAAGCAGTGCAAGAACATGCAGGAGCGCATGCTGTCCCAGCTGGCCGCCGCCGAGAGCCGGCACCGCAAGGTACGAGCGCATGTTGGGAAGACTTATTGGGAATGCCTAAGCTTCGAAGTCGGAATTGACAAGACCCATGGGGGTCAGAAAGCCTTTCCCTGAGACAGGAAAGAACATACAAGTTGTCCCCAGTGCTAGTTTAGGGCGAGTGTGCCAGAAGCTGGGTGCCAGAGCGCATTCCTTTCACTCTGACGCTCTAAAGTGCTTGGTGTGTTTTTCCAGCTCTTGATCACCCAGACGTTGCGGCAAAGTGAATTTTGACCAACCTCATGGCTGAACAGAGACCTCTCTGTTTGCTTACTGATGTGATAAATAGAAAGATTAAAAGACATTTGAGGGAATGCCAGTCCCAGTGAAACAGAATTTACTTGACTATAAATATTCAGGCCAACAGATTATTTTCATTCATTCCTAGGTTTGAGTTTCAGTGTATTTTGCTTCTCAGATACCATAAACAGTCCCCTCAGATTGTTCTACCCTGTGCATGCTTGTTTCATTGAAATATTAGTGCCTTTGATTTTATTCCATGGCCTAATTCTCAAAAATCATAAATTGGCACCAGAGTAATAGTGCAATGGACAGGGCACTTGCCTTGAATATGGTCAATGCAGGTTCTATACCTGGTATCTCATATATTTCCCCAAGCCCACCAGGAGTAATTCCATTAGAGAACCATCTGCCTAAAAGGCTTCTGACAAATTTGCTTAAACTTAGATCTTGTCCATGATTTTTCTTCCCCTTCATAAATTCCTAATGAAAGGCCAGAATGGAGGGTTTTTTTTTTAATTTTTTATTAGTGAATCACCATGAGGTACAGTTACAAACTTATGAATTTTCATGTTTGCATTTCATTTACATCCCACCATCAGTGCCCATTCTCCTCCACCAATGTTCCAGTATCCCTCCTACCACCCCCACCCCAACCCCCACCACCCCACCCTGCCTCTGTGGCAGGGCATTCCCTTTTATTCTCTCTCCTTTTGGGTGTTGTAGTTTGCAATAGAGGTATTAAGTGGCCATCATGGGCAGTCTATAGTCTACTTTCAGCACACATCTTTCAACCTGAGTGGGTCCTCCCAATATCCTCTACTAGGTGTTCCCTTCTCTATCTCAGCTACCTTTTCCCCCAGCATCTGAGGCCAGTTTCTAAGCTGTGGGGCAGACCTCCTGGTTCTTTTTTTTTTTTTTAATTTTTTTTTTGCTCTTTGGGTCACACCCAGCGATGCTCAGGGGTTACTCCTGGCTCTGCACTCAGGAATTGCTCCTGGCAGTGCTTGGGGGACCATATGGGATGCCGGGGATCGAACCTAGGTCGGCCGCGTGCAAGGCAAACGCCCTACCCGCTGTGTTATCGCTCCGGCCCCCGACCTCCTGGTTCTTATCTCTACTACTCTTGGGTGTTAGTCTCCCACAGAATGGTGGTTTTAACCATGGATGGGTCTCATATGTCCCTGATCCCTCCAGAAAATTTATAGAATGCCAAAAGTTGATCTTTTTGTGGAAAACAACTTTTTACCCAATCTTTACTTGAATTCTCAAAATTATCCAATACCCAGAAAAGCTCACCATCAAATCTGGAAAGAACCTATCTGAAAATACTTCTGCCCTAATTTAAAAGATGGACTGGAGCAATAGCACAGTGAGCCTTGCATGTGGCCAACCCAGGTTTGATTCCTCTGTCCCTCTTGGAGAGCCTGGTAAGCTACTGAGAGTATCTCACCCGCACAGCAGAGTCTGGCAAGCTCCCCGTGGCATATTCCATATGCCAAGAACAGTAACAACAAGTCTCACAATGGAGACCTTATTGGTGCCCACTCCAGCAAATCAATAAACAACAGGACGACAGTGCTATGACAGTGTTACAGTGCTATAATTTAAAAGGTGTCTTATCAGTTGTCATTAGTTACCTAAATTTTGAGATTTTTACTTAATTCTCCAAGAACATCTTGAACCTCGTATATACTAGGCAAGCTTTCCCCCTTCTTTCCACACCCTGGGATGGAATGGTGCGGAGTTGCAGGCTGACTCCCAAGAGGGGTAGTGTTTAGAAATGCATGGCTCTAGGTAGTTTGGGAGTGGAAGCTGAAAATAACCCCCAGTTTCCCAGTACATACTTCTTTGGGTGGGGGCAGGGTTTTGGTGCTTCAAACCCAGGCCTCACACATATAAAAGATGCACTGTGATATCTGAGAGCTGCAGCTCCCAAGACATTGTTGCAATATTCCTTAAATATTACAGTCTCGAGACAGCCCTTTATATTCTTGTGTGGGTATCTGAATGGAACCCTGACTTTGTTAAACTCAGACAGTATCTGAAGCCTCTAATTAGGGTGCCCTAGCCCTGGTTTGCCTGAGAGAGCCCCAGTTCCTGCTTCTCACCGTGGCATGTGATTAGTAGGACCCCCTTTGATTCAGAAGTGCTTGTGGATCAGCGGTAAATTACATGGTTACTCTGCTGATCACAGATAGTGGAGTTCACTAATCTACTTCTTCCTAGTCCTTCTCCCCAGGGGTCTGGGAAACCCATTTTTTTTTTTTTTTTTTTTGCTTTTTGGGTCACACCTGGCAATGCACAGGGGTTGCTCCTGGCTCTGCACTCAGGAATTACCCCTGGCTGTGCTCAGGGGACCATATGGGATGCTGGGATTTGAACCCGGGTCGGCCGCGTGCAAGGCAAACGCCCTACCCGCTGTGCTATCTCTCCAGCCCCAATGGGAAACCCATTTTTTGTTTCAACCATTTGCTGCGAAAGCCAACCTTGGGGGATGGGCTATACCCAGCAGGGCTTGTGGGCTGCTGCCTGGTGGGATAACCCCTGTACTCGCCAGTCCTTTTCCTTTCTGTTTGCTTTGTTTTTTGTGCCACATCCTGACTCTGTGCTTGATGCAGTGAGCTGGAATCAGCTACTGCAGGATTCACCTGACACTCCTCCCCGACTGTCTGTCTTTCCCTTGTAACAGCTGACTTCACGATGCAGAGTTCTCGTTTATCAAGTTTAGACATTTGCTTTTATTATGGATGCAAATGTAAACCTTATGCCCCACCTGCCTTCCCACCTCTGCAGATTTCCCAGACCAAATCTGTCTCCCCATCCCTTGCGACCTTGCCTGTATTCCCTAGGCTGCTTCCCTTTCTGTTCCTCAGAGGAGAAGCATCCTGCCTGGGCGTTATGTACTGGCTGCTAATATCCTGTGCTCGCTCTGTCTCTTTCCATCTCTCTGTATCTCTGTCTCTGTCTCTCCGTCTCTTTCTCTCTCTCATTTAAAAAATTATTTTTTAATAAACTAGAAATACTTGAAAACATTCTGTCTGTTTTGTGTTTGGGGTGATATTCGGGGCTTATTTCTGGCTCACTCCTGGGATCATTCCTGGTGGTTTCAGGGGATCATATGGGACACTGGTGACAAACCCAGGTTGGCCACATGCAAAGCAAACACTTTACCTGCTGTACTATCTCTCCAGTCCTGTAAATGGTTTTTATTTGGGGAGTTAAAGATGAATTTCATGTCCCATAAAATGTTTTCTCTCCATTTATAGCAGTAGTGAGGAGAAATGAGCAATGACACTCAGGTGATAGGGGCTCTGCCTGTGGCTCTAGGCCTTGGCATCTTTGCTGCATCAGGAGAAGCTCTAAGGGCAAGAGAGATGGCACAGTGGGTAAGTTGCTTGCTTTGCACATGGCTGATCTGGGTTCTATCCCTGGCACCTTATATGGTTCCCTAAGCCCTGCCAGAGTGATCCCTGACCAGGAGCCAGGAGTAAGCCCTGAGCACTGCCAGGTGTGGCCCCAAAGAGAAGCTAAGAGAATGCTTATGCCAGGGCTGGAGGGAGCTCAAAGCCTGAAGCACTTGCATTGCTTGCAGGAGGCCCAGGTTCAATCTCTGGTACCACATTATCACCCAAACACTGCCAGGAGTGATCCCTGAGCACAGAACCAGAAAGAGACCAGAGCACCACCAGGTGTGGTCCAAACACCAAAATAAAAAGAGAAAACAAAAAGGAATCCAGTGCTATTTAGAATATTAGGATAACTTGTAGGTGGGTGGTATGTAAAAGGTGCCTTTTAAATTTGCGTTCTTCTTAAAATTGGACTTAATCTTCCCAGCAATGAAATGGGGTACTGGGATAAAGTGAGGTCAATTAAAAGGGCTTGTGAAAAGTCTGCACGTATGTTAATCATTATTCTAACCATTGAGCCTCGTTACATGCAGAATGAAGTGAAGAGACTCGAGGGGCGGGGAGACTCCAGTGGTGTTGCATTTGGATTACCATATGCAGTGCCCAGGGAGTGAGCAGGCCAAACACACGCAGGACGGGCTTCCTGCTCTGTCTCTCCTGCTCCTCCAGAAAGCTTTGCCTCTTCTCTACTGTATTCAGAATGCACATGCTAAGAGGCTGGCGCCATAGTACAGCAGGTAGGGCGCTTGTCTTGCATACAGCCAACCCGGGTTTGATTCCCAGCATTGTGTATGGTCCCCCAAGCACCACTGCCAGGAGTAATTCCTGAGTGCAGAGCCAGGAGTAAACCCTGAGAACAGCCGGGTGCGTCCCCAAACCCAAACAAACATGAATGTGTGTCTTAATTACACAGAGTGCTAGCTTGTTGCCTTTTTGAAATGTCCCATTTCTGTCGCCTGCTTCTGGGGACAGAGCATGGCCGGAGAGAGCCTGTCCCCTAGACACACCAAACAGCAGCGCTTCCTTGCACCTCCAGTGATTCTCTAAGCCCTTTCCCAGCCCTGCAGCTGGGCTCCTGCTATCTGGTCTCTACTTCCAGATCCTTCTGTGCATGCCTGGACTTGTAGCTGGTATACCATGTACCCTGTGAGACAGGAGTGCCCTAATGGCTGCCTACTGCTTATCTGTCTCACTGTCTACTTCATTATTTTTGCTTAGTTATTTCTAGAACTGTCTTTACTGTTTAAATATGCACCTAGCATCTAAATAGATTGTAAGTTTCATTTCTTTATATGTGGAAGTGACTTTTTTTCTTTCTTTCTTCTTCTTTTTTTTTTTTTTTTTGGTGTGTGTGTGTGTGTGTTGGTATTTGGGCCATACTGGGGGGGCAGTGCTCAGGGCTTACTACTGGCTCTGCTCTCAGGGATCAAGCCTGACAGGGCTCAGGGACCATGCACAGAGCTGGACTGAACCCTAGTCGCAAGGCAAGTGCCTTGTCTGCTGTACTCTATTTGCAGCCCATAAATGTCTCTTTCCCTTGAACCCCACTTAAGGTAATCCTCGACCTGGAGGAAGAAAGGCAGAGGCATGCCCAGGACACGGCAGAAGGGGATGATGTCACCTACATGCTGGAGAAGGAGCGCGAAAGGCTGACTCAGCAGGTGCCTGGCCATGTCTAGAATAGCATTTCTCAGAGCTGGCTCTGGAGGGTGTGGATGTACTGGGCTTCAAAGACAGACTTTAGGTCACTGTCACTGTCATCACATTGCTCATCAATTTGTTTGAGCGGGCACCAGTAACGTCTCTCATTGTGAGACTTATTGTTACTGTTTTTGGCATATCCAATACGCCACGGGTAGCTTTGCCAGGCTCTGCAGTGCGGGCGAGATACTCTCAGTAGCTTGCCAGGCTCTCTGAAAGGGGCGGAGGAACCAAACACGGGTCAGCTGCGTGAAAGGCAAAGGCCCTACCACTGTGTTATCACTTTAGCAACTTTAGGTAAATTTGGGAATAATTGAGTAAAATGGAATTTATCAGATGTCTCACCCGAGTTTGGTAGATCCTTTGGAATGCGAAAGCACAGTGTGACTCTTCAAAAACTAGTAGGAGTAGAAAGACATGATAGTGGGTCAGGTGCTTGCCTTGCACACAGCCAGCCCAGGGTCAGTCCCTGGTACCCAACATGGCCCCCTAAGTTCCACCAGGAGTGATCCCTGAGCACCAGCCAGGGGTGGCCCCAAAGCAAATACAAATATGGTGTTTTGTGTTTAGCAAATCATTGTTTTCTATAAAATCTTTTGGTTTGTTTTTTTTAATTGGGGGGGTAGAGGAGGGTAGTAGGGGACACACCGGTGATGCTCAGCAATTACTCCCAGCAGTGCTCAGGAGACCATAATGGGATGCTGGGGATCAAACCCAGCTGGGCTAGGAGCAGGGGAAGAGCCTACCTGCTGTGCTATCTCTCCGGCCCCATAAAATCTATTTTAGACAGATTCCTTGCAAGTGTATTTTAAGGAACACTCACTCAAAGTTCTCAAAGTTTTCTTTGCTCAGAATGCCCAATTAAAATGCGTTAGGTCACAGTGAACAGACTCATGAGATCTGGTGCACGTAGCTTTCTCTTCGCTCTTTTGATCGATCCTGATCCTGGTGCTTCTCACAGGTCTAAAACCCAGTGAGGGGGCTGGAGCGATAGTACAGCGGGTAGGGCGCTTGTCTTGCACACAGCCAACCCGGGTTCAATTCCCGGCATCCCATATGGTCCTCTGAGCATCGCCAGGTGTGACCCAAAAAGCAAATAAATAAAACCCAGTGGGGGTTCATAGCTCCACTAATAATCCTGAGATAGTATAAGGACCAGAGGCAATTCCTAAATCATCGAGGAAAGGTTAGATCACAGTGCATGCAGTTTTTTGTTAGGTGCTCTAATACATCAGAAATATTTCCCCCCTAGGGCCAGAGAGATAGCACAGCGGGTCAGGTGGCTTGGCTTGCCTTGCACCAGGTTAACGCAGTTTCAATCCTAGCACACCAGATGGTCCCGAGTCCTCCAAAGAGTTCTCCTTGATTGCAGAGTCAGAAGTAAGCCCTGAGCAGTACCAGGTGTCTGGCCCCAAACAAACAAACAAAAAAAATAATACTTGCCCTAAATACAACTTCAGTGGCACTCCCATATACACCAGGCAAGCCAGCTGGTACTTACTAGAGGTTTTTGGTCCATTGCTTTGTTTTCTTACTCTAATCAGGATGTGTGGTGTTTTTTTGTTGTTGTTGTTATTGTTTTTGTTTTTGTGTTTTGGTCCTAGCTGGAGTTTGAGAAGTCCCAGGTAAAAAAGTTTGAGAAGGAGCAGAAAAAGCTGTCAGGTCAGCTGGAAGAGGAGCGCACCCGCCACAAGCAGCTCTCGGCCATGCTGGTGCTTGAGTGCAAGAAGGCCACGAGCAAGGCGGCCGAGGAGGGCCAGAAGGCCGGAGAGCTGAGCCTGAAGCTGGAGAAGGAGAAGGGCCGCGTGAGTAAGCTGGAGGAGGAGCTGGCGGCCGAGCGGAAGAGGGGCCTGCAGACTGAGGCTCAGGTGGAGAAGCAGCTGTCTGAGTTTGACATTGAACGAGAACAGCTGCGAGCAAAGCTGAACCGAGAGGAGAACCGCACCAGAACCCTGAAGGAAGAGATGGAGAGTCTGAAAAAGCTGGTGAAGGAGCTGGAGGCTTCCCGCCAGCACAGCAGCGCCCAGGCGCCCGCTAGGAAGCAGGGGGCCGTGGCAAAAGGCACAGGCACGGAGCCCCGAGTTCTGGTGTCCGTGTGCTGCCAGACGGACAGTGCCCAGGCGGAAAGGATGCCCAGCAGCGGCATTCCCAAGGCGGCTGCCCCGGTGCCCACCACGCCCACCTACTCTTACGCAAAAGCCAACGGCCACCTGGACCCAGAACTCCAGTCCTCCAGGGAGCCAGGGTCCGGGAGTGGTGTGGAGTGCTCGGTGCTTCCCCGAGAGCGTCCCGTGGCAGCGGCCCAGGAGCGAGCCCTGGAGAACGGGGTCTGCGACGCTGCGGGCTCGGCGCCCGCCTACCTGCCATCCAGCGGTAGCTCCCTGTCCCCCAGCAGCACCGCCTCCTCCTCGCTCACCTCCTCCCCCTGCTCGTCCCCTGTGCTGACCAAGCGTCTTCTGGGCTCAGCGGCGAGCAGCCCCGGCTACCAGTCCTCCTACCAAGTGGGGGTCAACCAGCGTTTCCATGCAGCGCGGTACAAATTCCAGTCCCAGGCGGATCAGGACCAGCAAGCCAGTGGCCTCCAGAGTCCCCCGTCCCGGGACCTGTCCCCCACCCTCCTGGATAACTCTGCCGCCAAGCAGCTGGCCCGTAACACGGTCACGCAGGTGCTCTCCAGATTCACCAGCCAGCAGGGCCCCATCAAGCCCGTTTCTCCCAACAGCTCCCCTTTTGGCACAGACTATCGGAACCTGGCTGCCACGGCCAGCCCCCGGAGTGACACCAGCCATTCACCCACTCCCGGGAAAGTGTCCAGTCCTCTGAGCCCCCTGTCTCCAGGGATCAAGTCTCCTACCATCCCCAGGGCCGAGAGAGGCAACCCTCCCCCCATCCCACCCAAGAAACCGGGCCTCACCCCTTCTCCGTCTGCTGCCGCACCACTGACCAAAACCCACCCCCAGGCATCAGTGGCGCCCACCTCTGAGGATCTCGCCGGCAGCTGCTCTCCCAACGTGGTGGTGGCCAATGGCAAGGACCTAGAGAGCCTCTTGCCCAGCAGCAGCTAGTGACCAGAGGGCCCGCCTCGCCACGTCTGACATTCCGTCCGACCCCCGTGGGAGGTCTCATTATTTATTTTGGTCGTCGCCCAAACCATCTGTGTAATAGTTAGTGTATCTTACGTTTTTGTGTTCTTTTTGAGTCAAGACCGGGTCATTTGGATTTTTGCGACTCGCATCTCTATACTGAGGCCTAATGGCCACCTCAGTGACCTCCAGCTCAGCCATCACCATCCTGCGTGACCAGGAAAGCTGACTGAGTCCAGGTAGTGACGGGGCTCTCTCTTGAAGCCCAGAGTCCCTCAGATGCATTTTTGACTTATGCAGAAGAGGTTCATGCAGATTTTTATTCCAGATGAACATGTTTTCAAAGTGCCTGAAATAAGACTGCCATATGAATGTGATTCTGCAGCGAAAACAGGAAAGCAGATCCTTGCAATTGCAGAAAATGAGATCCTCTGTGAATTCTGAATGTTCAAAACCAACACTGCTTTTAATCAATCCTCTTTGACTCTTTTTTAACCCAAGCGCTGCGAGCAGGACGGACAAGACTGCAGCCTGAGCTGGGGACCCCCCTCACGGTGGGGGTGAATTCACCATAAGAACCCTGAGAAACAGCTCCCGCAGCTCCCTGCAGGAAGCCACCGGAGCTGATTTGCTTGTACTCTTGAGAAATTAAGTTTCTCCCCGTCTCCTGCGCACATTCTCAAGTAGAATGAAATCACCTCTGCATTCAAACAATATCTTCAGGCTTCTACTGTTGAGAAAGGAATTTCTGATTCCAGTTGCAATTACTTGAATGGGAAATGGTTGCTCATTCTGTATAAAAGTGCAGCAGAATGATCTCTTTATTCTATAATCAAATAGCAATAACTTAAAGTCACTTCCTTTGTAATGTTGTAAGTCAGAATGATACAGGTTTTACCAGATTGTTACACTTCACTCTACAAGCTGCCAGCACTTGGTGTCTGTATCTGTGGAACCAAATTAACTTTTGCCTAAATGGAAGTATACATATATCTGTATAGATACACACCCCTTTACATGTCTAACATGCACACTTAAACACATAAATATTGGTGTGATTTTACCTTTGGAGTTTGCAATATAGCATAAAGGATGAATAGAAATGCACATTAAGATTACCTACCAAAGCATCCAGGTGTGGCCGAGACCCATTCATTCAAAGAAGAAAATCATGATCCCAAGGAGGTGGGGAAATTTGAGCTAAGACCAGGTCTTCAGACTTCTAGAAAGGCAGAGCCGGGGCAGCAGATAGCACAAAGAGCTGCTTGGCCATGCGGGAGCCTCAGGTTCGATCCCCCACCATACCAGGAGTAGCCCAGGAGCACCACTGGGTATGCCTCCACAAAAGAACAAAACACAAACAACAGCGACCAAGGGCAGAGCCAAACTCAGCTCAGTGTCATAAAACTCCACTGGTGAAACCAGCCCGTGGCCAGTGGTGTGAGACCACGGGAGCCACAGGAGCCCGGAAGGTGTGAGCCCCCATGAGAGAAGGGCCTCCCCCCTACTGCCAAGTAGCTCAACCGTCTGTGCCATAGAAACTGTTATGAGCTGTTGTTATTTTGAAACCTCCAGAACTGATTCAGAACTTGGGTAGACTGCAGCTGAAGCAGACACTTAGGTATCTGCATCCAGTTCCCAGGCCACAGGCCCCGCCAGCCTAGAAACTTGCCTCATTTCCATCATCAGAAGTCTGCGAGGACAGAAGCCTCCAGACTTCCCAACTTTTAAGCTAGAACAACTGATAATATCCCTAGAACCGTGCATCCCTCCTCCCCCTCTTTTAACCCTGCTGTCCTCAGCCTACTCAGACACAGTTGTGAAGTGATTTTGTATCCAGAGAGATGGAAAAGGTTGGGACCCCCTCGCCTGTGTTCTCATCATTGACACAGCAGCAGTGCCAGACCTGCTCTCCTAAAAAGTCCTTTATCCTTGATCCAATATGAGCTGGCAGAGGAGAGGCAGGTTGTGGAAATCACCTTATTAATTATAAAGTATTGGTTTCTCCACAACTTACAGCTGATTGATGTCCATGTTGTATAAAAAATAATAGAGTACTACTGTGCCCCAGAGGGTTCTTCCAAAAGGGTGCTGAAGTTACCTCAAGTCACCCAGGGCAGTCATGCCACCACCCTGATTCCCATACACAGCCAAGTGAATCATGTTGATAAAGTGGCTGAACCTTGGTGCTGGAGAGATAACACCACAACTAGGGCACTTTCTTGCATGTAGCTGACCTGGGTTGGATCCTCGGCACCACATATGGTCCCCCAAGCATCACCAGGAGTAATTCCTGAGCGCAGAGCCAGGAGTAAGTCCTGAGCATCATCATATGTGGCCCAAAGAAAAACAAAAAAATAACTCAACCTTTTATAAGAAGTGATTACAGTCTCAGAGTGAGTGTTATTACCTCTTTTGCTGTAATTGGTAATCTTAAAAGTTGCATTGTATTCTTCCTTTGTTTGGGCATAGATATATATATAGAGAGACAGACTATAAGGAAGTTTATTTCTTAGCAAGTGCACTGAATAATGTATTTCTTTTATTGTGTAATATGGGGGGTGGGGAAATGCAAAAGAAATGTGTATTTTTGCTAGTTGCCTATCTTCTGAGATAAACAAGCACAATACTGAGATGGATCCAATAATCCAGTTAAGTATTAGAGATTAGTATTTAAGTTTGCTGTAGATTGTGTGTGTGCTAAGTAAAAGTTCCGTGATTCACAATTGCGGCATTAACCCTTGTTACAGAAACTATATTACTGGTTAACAGGTTCTTAATGCTGTGCAACATAACACAAGCATTAACTAGTTAACATTTGTAAAGCCCAAAGCGCCATGCAGAAGACTTCATCCATTCTTATAACAGTACATTAAAACAAATGATATCACGTGTGGGGAGAAACAAGTCTGATTTATCCACATGAAAGATGTCACACGTGCTTTTATGGGTTGGGGTCAGGAACTTGTGTCCCCATTTCTAACTTTGAAAACCTCAATCAGGGGCTGCAGCAATAGTACAGGGGAAAGGGCACTTGTCCTGCACATGGCTGATGCAGGTTTGACTCCCAGCATCCTTATGAGCCCCTGAGTATCACCAGCAGTGATCCCTGAGCACTGCAGGGTGTGGCCCCCAAACAAAAATAGAGCATGATCAAGTAAATGACCCATGCAGGTGAGGGCCCCAAAAGGTGCTCTGGGTCATTGGTTTCTCTTAAAACCTTATCGTTAGAAGGAACTTTCACAGTAATCCAGTCTGTCCTGTTAAAATGTTTAAACAATTTAGGAGCCTAGATCTGTTGAGAATCTAAGGAAAGCGCCATTGACCCCCCGAAACAGAGAATGGTGGCTTGGTGGGATCCAAAGGCCCGGAAGTCACCATGACTCATGCATTCTGGCTAGCCATCGCCTGACTTGTCCTGCCCTCTCGTCTGACACATGACTCACCCAGCCCTGTCTTCTCGGCCAGCCTGCTCTCTTCTGCTCTCTGAGCAGACGCCCTGTGGAGCCAGACAAATGCACTTGAAAATCCTTTGATGCACAAAAGATGTTCAAACAGTGTGTATGTTTACAGATTTCAAGTTTCCAGACGCGAAGCCAATTAATAAGCATTTCAGCAAACACTGGGCCTCTTGATGTTCCCCTCATGCCATCCTGGTCAGCAGTTATGTCAGTTTGTGTGTGTGTGTGTGTGTGTGTGTGTGTGTGTGTGTTTCATAAGGAATGCTTCTGACCCTTGGGCCTCACATATCTTGAAACACTATCTTCAAAATCATTTTCACTATCACTGTCATCCTGTTGCTCATCAATTTTTTTTGCTCATCAATTTTTTTTTCCTGAGCCCCCCACCAAGACTCAACTCCCTCTCCCATCTCTGCCCCTCGTGGGATCCCAAGGAAACTCCCCAAAAGCTTCCTACTCGCTGAGCTCCATTCCGATTCCACTCTTCCTTTGTCGTGCATTTCTTGTTTTGTTTTTGGGGGGGAAGAGGTGTGATGTATGGAAGGCCTCCCCAGTGGTTCAGGGAATCACCCAAGCTAGGCTCAGTGATGCCAGGGATCAAATTTAGGGACCCTCAGATGTATTCCAGCCCTTTGTGTTATCGCTCCCAGCCCCACTCCATAGGAGGGCCAATGTGTTCAGCGTTATTAGGATCCATGCTCTCCTCAGCTAGTTTCCTTTTGTTACTTTATTATTGTTACTTTACTTAAACAACTACTAAAAGAGCCAAGTGATTCCTACCTGACCCACAAGATAATGAAGTTCAGCCAAGCCCAGCCAACCGCCTGGGGTCCCAGAGCACTGATGAGTTCAGTGACACAACTGGGCTTCATACCATCATGCATGTGGCCATCGTGTCCACACTCCCTCCGCCGGCCACACTACAGTCAATACACTGGAAGAGAGACCAGAATCATAGCACAGCGGGTAGGGCACCTGCCCAGCATGCATTCCCGCCCGAGCTCAGTCGCCAGCAGCCCATAGGTTCCCCTGAGCCCCGCCAGGAAGTGATCCCTGAGTGCAGAGCCAGGTGCAAGCCCTGAGCCCTGCAGGCATGGCCCAAAACAAACATGTTTGGGGAAGTTGGCATCTTAGTGCAGTGCAATTCGTGTATCTCAGACATGACCAGCAAGCTTCGGAGAGTCTGCCCAGAACATGAGTGGGGGTTCTGCTAAAGAGAAAGGAGATTTGCCCAGTCATCAAATGTCCGTGCCAGTAGAAGGCTGGGCGGGGGTGGTGGGGTCCCCTCTCATAGGATAGGGAGTTAGGCCCAGAAAAGCCAGGCAGCTGCCTGGGCCACCACAGAGGTGAGTCCATGCCTCCTGCTGCTCCTCCCTGTTCTCTCTCCTGCTTGTCTGCACTCTGGCTTGACCCCACCCCCCATGACTAGCCTATATTTCAGACCTTGCTCTTGGCCCGCTGGCCCGGGGCTGCCTGCTACACTTGTTGCCACAGAAATTCAGTTGGTCTTCAGGTCTCTGAACCAGTTTGACAGTCGCAGGGCAGGTGGCAGGCAGGCACTCCTTGCCCTGTGCGCTAGGAAATGCTTACTCAGGCGGCCTCACCCCTGCTCCTCAGGTGTGGCCGGGAAGCCTGGACAGGCTGCCCCACCCAGCCTGGCTGTCAGTGGCCACACCTGCCGGTGCCTGGGGACCATCCCCTCCCCGCCCTGTGTCTCCCTCCTCTCCTGCACCCTAAACCGCAGTTCTGCCAGGACGGGCCTTGTCCCCCAGCTCCCACTCTCCCAGCCTGTCCAGCCTCAACCCCCTCTTCTCAGGGCTGGTGGCGGCCTGGCAGACAAAGTGCCCTCGGGATAGTAGGTGGTTAGGCCTGGTGACCACAGCATACAAGCCCCCTCTTCATCCCCAGCGTGTTTTCCTTCTTCTGGGGCGGGGTGAGTCAGCCCACGGGACCACTCACAAGGCTCCTATTCAGGGCTCACTTTCCTGTTGCCCTCAGTTCTTGGCATTGCTTGATGGCTCTGTGTGGGCCTTATTCTCCCGCAGGGGAAAGCCGTGCTCCCTGCCCTGTGCCTCCCCGGACCTTAGCACGCAGTCACACACACACACACACACACACACACCCCTACACGTGAGCACATATGCAAGCACTCACATATATAGCATACATGCATTCCTCCTCTTCTCAGGGTCTGCAGACTCAGCTGGATTCTAGGCTGAAAAGAAGCAGAAGGAAATAGAAGCGTTCGACTTCTAAGTCCTCATTCAGTATTTTTGAAGAGCGTTGGTTGCTGCTGGCTGGCTAGGTGCAGGCTGAGTTCTGTTGGGAACTCACGTGCACACGCGTGCTCGCATACACCCCCACACGTGCCGTGTCTGCCTTTCTGGTATCCCAAGTGTGTGTGTTAAACACCACGCAAGCCCATGAGTAGGACTGGAATTCACACTCCACTGCTGACCAGTGTGGCAGAAGTGACGCTCAGGGAAGTTCTGGGCAGCCTGAAGCAGGGACCTCAGCGGGTGGAAAGAAGGTCCTCAGAGCACGGAACAGGCTGGCCTTGAGGCTGGAGAACCGCCATGCTCAAATGCAGAAGGGAGGGGCTGGAGTGATAGCACAGCGGGTAGGGCGTTTGTCTTGCACGCGGTCGACCCGGGTTCAATTCCCAGCATCCCATGTGGTCCCCTTAGCACCGCCAGAAGTAACTCCTGAGCATCGCCGGGTGTGACCCAAAAAGAAAGAAAAAATGCACAAGGGAGGCGTTCAAATGCACAAGGGAGGTACTGGGGCGCCTCCAGCCGCGGGTGGGCGAGCGGCACCCGTGGTCTGTTGTTGCAAGGAAGTGCTCCCGAGCAAGTGGCTTAGCCTCGTTCTGCTGGCTGCATTTCGGCGTCTTTAAAATAAAACGCTGAGAACCTCTCCGAGGGCTCCTGAGCACGGACTGCCGATCTCGGCACCAAGGCGCATCACTCCGGGCCGCTCCGCCGACGCGGGGCTGGAAGCTGCGCGCGCGCCCCCTGGTGGGCGGGTCTCGCCGCTGCCCTCCGGAACGCTCCCCCTCCCTGCGAGAACCCGGACTGAGGATCGCGCCGCAGACACTGGAGAGGCAGGGAGCTCAGCCGCCTCCCGTGATCGCGACGTCCAGGAACAGCCGACACTCCTGTCCAGGGAAGCCCAGACCATGTCAAGGGAGAGAAAAGGTCCTAGGCATCTCCCGGGACGGTGTTGCAAGTGGAAGGCTGGAAACCAGCGAGGGCATAGGGAGCGCTCCAGGCATTACCCAGCACCTAGAGCCGGACCGTATTATTCGTGGGCGTGGGGGGCAATAGTAAAACGAACAGGTTGCCTTGCAGGCAACTGACCCGCGTTCTATCCGCAGCAAAACGAATAGGGCGCCTGCCTTGTAGGCAACTGACCCGCGTTGGAGCCGCACCACCCCGTCAGGTCCCCATCACCACCAGGAGAGATCTTTGAAGCACAGAGCCAGGAGTAAGCATGCAGGGTGTTACCCCAAACTCAAAACAAGTAAACAAAAACAAACAACTATTTGTGAAGCGGGTGTCAGAATGATTCCTTATTTATTTATTCATTCACCCAAGTTCATTAGGTTTCCAGAATGTCTTGCTCCTGCTATACAACTAGTGCTGCAACCAACCAATTTTGGCAGAGAAATAGTGCAGGGGTTAGAGCATTTGCTTTGTACTTGGGCCCATCCAGGTTCAATCCCTGGCACTATATGTGGTTCCCCCAAACCCCGCCAGGAGTGATCCCTGAGAGCAGCCAGAAGAAAGTCCTGAGCACTGCCAGGTGTGATGTCCAAAACAAAAACATTTCTTTAAAAATACACATAAAACAAGAAAAAGAATAGAGCTAGAGAGATTGTACAAAGGTTAAGGTATTTGCCTTGCACACAACCAACTTATGTTCACTCCCCAGCACCCCATATGATCCCCTGAGTCCTGCCAGGAATGATCCCACAGAGACAGAAGTAAGCCCTGAGCATTGCTGGGTGTGGCTCAAGAACAGGAAAAAACAAAACAGAAACAAAACCTTAGAGTTGAATGAGCAAGAGTGTCCTAGGAAATGGAGCCTTCACTCATGCAGACACCACACAATAGCTCTTCTTTCTTTTACTTTTGCTTTGGGGCCACATCCATGATTCCTGGGACTACTGGGGAGGGGAGGGCTACTGAGCAGGTGTTTTCTGGAATCTAACCCAGGCCTCCCTCATGCAAAGGATGTTGGGGTGGGCTGGAGGGGACCATGCTCCTGCATCCACAAGCTCACGACAAGCTCATGAAATTTGCTTATAAGTGGATGGACATGGTCAGCAAAAGAGTCACAAGAAGAGAGACAGACAGAATGACTACAGTCATTTCTGGGATGTTAAAAAGAAAATAGTATGAGACTAAAATGCAAGGAGAGAAGAAACAGGGGCCAGGAGGACTGGTACACAGTTAGAAGCTTGCCACAAGTGGCAGGTGTTGGGATGGGGGGTTGGGAGCAGGGGGAAATGGAGGACAATTGGGATAGAGAAGGGACCACTATGACAATAATAGTTGAACATGATCACTCAGGACAAAAACTGAGTGCTGAAAGTAGATAAAGGGATACACGTGATAACCTTTTCGTACCTGTATTATAAACCAAAATGCCCAAAAGGAGAGAGAGAGAAAGAGAGAGAGAGAGAGAGAGAGAAAGCGAGAGAGAGAGAGAAAGAAAAAGAAGAGAGAGAGAAGAAAAGTATCTGCCATAAAGCACAGAGGCAGTTTGGGGGTGTGGGAGGGAAACTGGAGACATTGGTGGTGGAAAATGTACACTGGTGAAGGGACTGGTGTTGGAACATTGTATGACTGAAACCCAATCATAAACAACCTTGTAACTGTGTATTCACAGTGATTCAATTAAAAAAAAAAAACACCTGGTCAGGGTGGGTGAGTGGCTCAGGAAAAAGCACATCACTGTCAGGTATGTGCCTGCCCTGCAAAAAGGGACAATGTTGAGAAAGAGCATCCTATAGTTATTCCCAAAGTAAGAGGGAGCTAGGTACAGAGAGACAGGAGACAGACAGACAGACAGACAGACAGACAGACAGACAGACAGAGGTCCATCAAGGCAAATGCCAGGTGGAAACAGGCCATTAACCTGTAACTGGAGGATTTTTGTGATGGTGCTGAGAACAATTATAAATATAATTGTAGGTACTAAAACCAGATTATAGCAGGTTAAAAGAGAAGTAGGGGGGCTGGAGCGATAGCACAGCGGGTAGGGCGTTTGCCTTGCACGCGGCCGACCCGGGTTCAAATCCCAGCATCCCATATGGTCCCCTGAACACGGCCAGGGGTAATTCCTGAGTGCAGAGCCAGGAGTAACCCCTGCACATCGCCAGGTGTGACCCAAAAAGCAAAAAAAAAAAAAAGAGAGAGAAGTAGGATTTGAGAACATAAATATGGGGGCTGGAGAGATAATACAACACATAAGACATTTGCTTTGCACATGAGCAACCTGGGTTCCATACCCAGCATTTCATATGGTCCCCCAGAGCATCACCAGGAAAAAAAAAACATAAAAAACATAAACAAAAAGAAAATTAAAACAAAAAAGTTTGGAGTTCTCCTAAATGGAACATAGAGATGCTGTTTTCAAGAAACTAAGATTAAGGAAGGACATGGCTCATTTATCTTTGAAAGAAAGTTTTGAGATAAAAATAAAACCTATTTATTTGTATTTATGTTTTTTTTCCCTTTTGGACCACACTCAGAGATGTTCAGGGGTTATTCCTGGGTCTGCACTCAGGAATCATACATGGAAACTGTTTGGGGGACCATGTGGGATGCCAGGGATTGAACCCAGTTGTCCATGTGCAAGGCAAACACCCTACCCATTGTACTCTATCACTCCAGCAAAATTGTTTCCTTGTAGACCAGATAAAGTCCTGGTTCTGTTCTCAGGGTACCAGGCAATCCTTTGAATGAAAGCCTGGCCTCCTGTATGCAAAGCATGCATCAGCTTTTTCAATAATCTCTCCAACCCCTTGAGGTGCCTTCATTTAGATTAGAGAAGTTCACAGCACCTAGCTGTTCATCACTGGGAAAATGGATAGATCCTCATATGGAATAAAGGCTTTGAGACACTAAATTATATTTCTAATCATGCAATCAATCTATATATATACATATATACATATATACTCCACCGTTCTTCCTGCACTAACATATGCCTCAGAGACCTGGGCCCTACGAAAACAAGACGAGAACACTATTCAGGTATCCCAAAGAGTAACTGAAAGAGCTATGCTTGGAATATCACATTTCACTCCAATGAGAGAAGGAATCCGGAGTTCTGACCTCCGTCAAAGATCAAGAATCAGGGACGCTGTCTTGTTTGCCAAGGTGTCAAAAATCAGATGGGCCGAACATGTAATGCAATTCAGAGACGACTGCTGGACTAGAGCTGTTACCGACTGGATTCCGTAAGACATCAAAAGACCGAGTGGCCGCCCACCAACAAGATAGTCAGACTTCTTTGTCAAAACCCTGAATGAACGGTTTGAGGCTCTTCCTGCTTCTGGATCAAGGAGATACCACTGGGCTACACTAGCACGCGACAAGGACGAATGGAGATGTTACTGGCGCCCACTCGAGCAAATCGAAGATCAATGGGATGACAACTGATACAAGTGATACATATATATGTGTTCATGGGCCACTCCCCAGCTGTGCTCAGGGCTTACTCCTGGCTCTGTTCTTAGGGATCACTCCTAATGATGCTCAGGGGACATATGAGGTGCTGAAGATCAAACCCCGGTCGGCAAGTGCTTTAGCTGCTGTACTTTCTCTAGCCCGAAGAATAGATTTTTTTTTAACATAATAGTGTAAAAAATACAAGTCAGGCCCTGAGAGATAATACAGGAGATAGGGGACTTGCCTTACATGCAGCCAAGCCCACTTCAATCCCCAGTACTCCATGTGGTACCCATGTGGTCCCTTTAGCAATGCCAGAAATGATCCTCGAGCACAGAGCCAGGAGTAAGCCCTGAACATTGCTGGGCCCCCACCCAAAAGAGAGAAAAAAGAAGTTGTCTGCACTCTCTGCCTGTGAAAGGATCCTGAGATCCCTGCGGGTTGCCAAAGGCAAGCTCCCACCCCGTGTGAGCCTCAGATAGACTCATGGGAGCACAGTGAAACATGCTAATTCCAAGGGGAAACATCACTGCTCTGGCCAACTTTCTTTTGGAAACGGAGGCTGCCTTCTTCCTGGGTCCCTCACTGAGAGGATGCAGTAGAGAACTGTCACCCTCCAAACCACAATCACTCATCTATAGTGAGCAAGAAGTAAGATGTCGTGAGTCACTGAGACTTGAGGATCTCTTGTCACTGCTGCCCAAGGCAATTTGCAAAAATTAAAACCAAGACACAGCATTACACACACAGTAACAAGGGTATATTTTCATTATATTGGGACCAAGGGACTGAGAAGTAAGAAGGCGGATAAAGGGATTATGAAAACAATCAGCAAGAGACTTTACACAATTTGATGATGGTCATGTGTGAAGAAATGAGGAGGGGCTGTGGAGAATACAGGGGTTGAGGGACTTGCCTTGCCTTCAGCAGACCCTAGTTTCATCCCCAGCAGCACATAGGGTCCCTCGAGCCCTGCCAGGAGTAATTCCTGAGCACTTCAGCTGTGCCAAAAAAAAAAAAAAACCAAAAGTGTATCTAGATATTGACTTTATATATTAATTTGAAATGCATTACGGGGGGGGGGGGCTCTGAGAGATAATACAGTGAGTAGGGTGTTTGCCTTGCAAGCTGTCGACCTGGGTTCAATCCCTGGCGTTCCATAAGTTCCCCTAAGCAACATCAGAGGTAATTCCTGAGTACAAAGTCAGGAGTACGGGGCTGGAGGGATAGCACAGCCGGTAGGGCATTTGCCTTGCACGAGGCCGACCCGGGTTCAATTTCCAGCATCCCATATGGTCCCCTGAGTACCCCCAGGAATAATTCCTGAGTGCAGAGCCAGGAGTAACCTCTGTGCATCGCCAGGTGTGTCCCAAAAAGAAGAAAAAAAAGTCAGGAGTACAGAAGATTCATAAGATCCCCTGAGTATTGCCAGGTACTCCCAGCCCCGAAAAAAAATATCAAAAAAAGTGTCATTGAGGCCAGAGAGATAGCCTAGGAAGTAAGGCACTGGCTTTGTAAGTGGTCACTTTTGGCCAAGCCTGACTTGATTCCTGGCACCACATGTAATACCCTGAATACTGCTAGGGGTTATTCGTGAGCAGAGACAGGAATGGCCCCTGAATACCACTGAAATGTCCAAATCCCAAAAAAAAATACACCCCAATTGTACCATAGACATAAGTGTAAACAGAACTATAAAACCCCTATAAGAGGCCAGAGCAGGGGCAGGAGCAATAGCACAGAGGGTAGGGCGTTTGCCTTGCACAAGGCTGACCTGGGTTCGATTCCCAGCATCCCATATGGTCCCCTGAGCATCACCAGGAGTAATTCCTGAGTGCAGAGCCAGGAGTAACCCTGTGCATCGCCGGGTGTGACCCAAAAAGAAAAAAGAAAAAAAAGAGGCCAGAGCAGTAGTGTAGCAGGCAGCATGCTGGGCTTGCACGAGCTGATGCTGACCTGGGTTCGATATCCAGCCTGCCAAGGATTATCCCTGAGCACAGAGTCAGGAGTAAGCCCTGAGTACACTGGGTGTATCCCCAAAGCAAACCGAAAAATAGATAACACAGGGGGAAAGCTAGGGTGATGACTTGCTTTTGGTGGTGATGTCATGCTTTTTTCAGTGTCCAGGAGATGTCCACTTGAGTCCAGTGCACTGGGGACCCAGGATCACCCTGTGATATAAGATCAACCTGGATCGAACTTGAGTCTCACTTGCAAAGCAGGTGTTATACCAGTAAACCCATCCCTGGGCCCCTAGTGATGATTCTTAAAACATTACACCAGGGGGTGGACAGAGAGTGCAGGAGTCAAGGCACAGGCTTTCCAGCGACTGATCCCGATTCAAACCCCAGTACTCCATATGGCCCCCAAGCACCTCCAGGAGTGATCCTAAGTGCAGAGCTAGGAGGAAGCCCTAAATACAATGGGTGTGGCCCCCTAAATAAGCAAACAACGAAATAAAAAAACAATATATCAAAGGCACACTCTACAAGACAGAATGAACAAGATTCATTAAAATGTAAAGCTGCCGCGAAAGACACGCAGGAGAAAGAGTCACCAACTGGGAGAAAGTTTTGCAAGAAACACATAAGATATGAGTGAAATGAGTCAGAAGGAGAGGGACAGATATAGAATGACTGCATTCATTTGTGGGATATAAAAAATATGAAACTAATAGCAAAGGCCAGGGAAAATGGGCTAGGACTGGTCAATGGTGGGTCAATGGTGTGGGAGATGGAGGATGGTAAAGATAAAGGAGGTCCATTAGGACAATACTAGCTGGAAATGATCACTCTAGACAAGAACTGAGTGTTGAAAGCAGGTAAAGGGACATAGATGATAACCTTTCAGCATCTGTATCACAAACCATAAGGCCTAAAATGAGAGAGAGAGAGAGAGAGAGAGAGAGAGGTAAAGAGAAGAGGGGTGCCTGCCATAGAGGCAGGCTAAAGTGGGGGTGGTTTGAAGGGGTGGGAGGGAAATTGGGGAAACTGGTGCTGGGAAATTACACCGGTGGGGAGATGGGTGTTGGAACATTGTATGACTGAAATGCAATCATGAACAATTTTGTAATGCTCTATCTCACGGTGATTTAGTTTAAAAAAAAAGACACATATGATAAAGGACAGTTATTAAAAATACATACCAGAAATATAGTATAGCAGCTAGGGCATCTGCCTTGCACACAGATGACTGGGGTTTGATCCCTGACACCCTAAAGGGTCCCCCAAGCCCACCAGGAGTTATCCTTGATTGCAGAGTAAGGATAACCCCTGAGCACAAACAACAGAACAAAAACTCCCTCGATCTCCTTAGAAAAATACCCACCTTAAAATGCAACAAGGGGCTGGAGCTATAGAACAGCGGGTAGGGCATTTGCCTTTCACTCGGCCAACCCGGGTTAAAATCCCAGCATCCCATATGGTCCCCTGAGCATTGCCAGGAGTAATTCCTGAGTGCAGAGCCAGGAGTAACCCCTGTGCATCGCCAGGTGTGACCTCCCCAAATAAAGCAGCAACAAAATATATAAAATCTGACTGAAAATTAAGTAAAATATTCAAACAGTCATCCTACGAAAAAGATATGTAAACAAATATTATGTGGGCTTTTTGTTGACTTTTTTAAAAATTTTTATTTTATCACAATGTGGAAAGTTACAAAGTTCTCAGGTTTATGTCTCAGTTATACAATGTTCAAACACCATCCCTTCACCAGTGCCCATATTCCACCACCAAAATCCCCAGTATACCCCCGCCTGCGCCCCCCACCCCCAACTGTATAACTGATGAATTTCACTTCATTTTCTCTTTACCTTGATTACGTTCCATATTTCAACACAAAACTCTCTATTGTTGTTGGAGTTTCCCCCTAAGAAAGACAGCCCTACTAAGGAAGCATTTGATAATTAGTTTTCCATTAAAAGATTGTATGTTTTCAGTTTTTAAAAAGTGTCATGCGGCCGCAGCCGCGTGGTTCGGATGTGTCCCAGTCCCGCATCCTGGAGCTGTGTTAGTTGCTGCTCAGTGTCACCAGGGCTCCATCTGGAGAAGGTGTGGTGGCTGCACCTCCTCCGTCTGGATCCCCGATGTTGCAGGCCTGGTTTCGGGTCCGGAGCATTCTCCAGCCACGTTGCTCACCAGAACGCCTGGCTGCTTCTCTGTTGAATGTGGCAAGATGGCCGACTTTTTATTTTTAATCAGATTCTTTGAAACAGAGAGTAGAATGATGTCACCAGGGATTCGAATGGAAGGGATCTAGCCATGGATTAAAGGGTGCAAACTGTCACCTGTAAAAGATCAGTAAGGCGTGAGGCGGTCACGTTCAGAATGGAGACTGGGCTGGAGCACACATCGAATCCAGGAGACCAGATCTGAGCCCAGCACTGATGGTCCTCCCAGCACTTCTGGGTGTGGTCCCAACATCACCCTACCCACAAATAAGGAGACGAGCTTTTTAACTAAACTTAACTGTGAGTCGCTGTCACTGTCATCCCATTGCTCATTGATTTGTTCGAGCAGGCACCAGTAATGTCTCAACTGTGAGTATCATTTTACAACATATATATATATGACATGTATGTGTATACCAAAGCAATATACCGAATTTTAAACATATAAATTTGATTTTCCATTTCCACCTCACTTGAAGAAAATCAAAGCACAGAATGAATCCCTTTATTGCTGAAGCTCTCTTTTCGGGGGCAGAGGGGCAGAGAGCAATGGCAGGCAAAATCATGGAGTTAGTAGAGTCTTGGGGATCAGGGCAGTGGGGTGTTCGGGGAAAAGGGAAGCCATGACAGACAAGAGCAAAGATCTCAGACGTCAAAGCCAAGAATGTGAGCTGGAAAAAAAAAAAAAAAAGAATGAGCTGGGAGTCTTCAGTACAGAACAACTTAAGGCAGCAGCTCTCAGGATGGTCACCAGCACCAGGACAGGGCTCGCCCTTCTCGCAAGGGTGTTCTCCAGTGCACATGCAATAGAGCCCAGACAGATGCTGCACCACACACACTGGCAATGCTGCAGCAACAGAGACTGTAGACACGAAAACCCCGCCAGTAAGCTAGATCACTGCCATCCCGGGACAAGTGAAAGCACAAAGGCACAACAAACACACACACACACACACACATGCATAGTCAACTGTGTTTGGGGATGGTGGAGGGAACCACTTCAGCAGGTGTCTCGACTGTTAGAGCTCACTCAGAGCGTGAATATATTATCTGCTAGAAACTACCCTTTGCCTACATGAAACACTTGCCTTTTTATCAGTTAGCTCCATTCTCTGCTTTTGAAAAAAAAAGTTGAAAGCCTCTTTTTAAAAAGTACTGCGCTTATTATTCAAGGAAAGGATGTCCACTTCTCCACTACTATTCAATATAGTTTGGGAAGTCCTCATCATAGCACTTGGACAAGAAAAAAGAAATCAAAGGCGGCCAAATTGGAAAAGAAATTAAACTATCACTTTTTGCAGATGACATAATAATATTTATACACACTAAAAAACTCCCAGAAACAGTAAGCCAATATAGCAGAATAATAGATAAAATCATGACACAAAAATCTATTGTTTCTATAAGTAAAAAACGAACTAGAAGAGAAGGACATTTAAAATACATCTTCATGTAAAATAGTGTCCCAAAATATCAGTTACCTAGGAACCAACTTAGCAAGGTATGTGAAAAACTTAGACATTGAAAAATATGTGTCACTACTGAAAGAAATAGAGGAGAGCATCAGGAAATGGGAAAATATTCCATGTTCATAACTGAAAATTTAACATGTCAAAATGACCATCCAATGAACTATCCAGATTCAATAAAATCCCTATCAAAATTTCAATGACATTCTTCACGAACATTAAAATTTGTATTAAATCATAAAGCTCCAAAAATAGTCAAAGCAATTTTTTTAAATGTTATTGAATCATCGTGAGAACAGTTACAAAGCTTTCAGGATTAAGTCTCAGTCATACAATGATCCAACACCCAGCCCTTCACCAATGCACATGTTCCACCACCAAGAACCCCAGTATACCACCCTCCCACTCCCCACCCTGCCTGTGTGGCAGATGATTTTCACTTTACTCTCTCTTTACTTTGATTACATTCAATTTTTGACAGAAAACCCACTATTATTATTTGGAGATTTTCCCCCAACAATCAGATCTGTCGAAAAGGCATCATTAGATCATTTGTTTTCTACTGCTGATAATGAAGACCTATGATGTTGCACGGCCACGAAAGTGGCTGTGCGGTTTTGCAATTCTGGTATTTTAGTAATTAAGTCCAGAGATATTTATGCCAGCGGCCACTGTGTTCTGAGAGTGGTTTGTGTGCCTCTGGGATCATGGCCCCTCAGGGGTGGAGGAGCCATTCGCGGCTGCATGGTTTGGAGAAATAGTCCGGGTCCCCACACACTGGAGCCATGTTAGCAGAAGCTCAGTGTCGCTGAGATTCCATCTGGAGAAGGCTGGGACTCTGCACCTTCTCCGTCTGGGGCACCCTGGTGTTTTTGGCCCAGTCTCCGGCTTGCGGTGCCCCCTGGTCAGGATTCTTCACTGCTCAGTGCTGCAAGATGCCTCAAAGAAAATTTTATTAAAAAAAAAAAAGTTGGGCTGGAGAGCTAGCACAGTAGGTAAGTCTGTTGCCTTGTATGGGACCTGGGTTCCATTCCCAGCATCCCATATGGTTCCCTGAGTACAGCCAGCAGTGGTCCTTGAGAGCAAAACCAGGAGGAAGCCCTGAGCATCTCAGGGTGTGGCCCCAAAACCAAAATTATAAAATAAAAATTTTTCTTTATGTTGTTTTTTTTGCACCCCACCCTGTTGGCCATGTGCAAGGCAGTTGCTTTACCCACTATACTATCGCTCTAGCCCCTAAATGAATTTTTTTTTTTTTGCTTTTTTGGGTCACACCTGGCGATGCACAGGGTTTACTCCTGGCTCTGCACTCAGGAATTACCCCTGGCGGCGGTGCTCAGGGGACCATATGGGATGCTGGGATTCGAACTCGGGTCGGCCGCGTGCAAGGCAAACGCCCTACCCGCTGTGCTATCGCTCCAGCCCCCCCCCAAATGAATTTTTAAAGAGAAGATGAGATATATTATTTTTTCTTTGAAATATACTATAAAGCAATAATAAAACTGCATAGTCTGAAATAAAGATAGACTCTCAGAAAAAATGGCATAGAATTAAGAGCCAAAGATGAATTCTCAAATATATGAATAGTCAATCTGAGACTGGAGCAATAGCACAGTGGGTAGAGCATTTGCCTGGCACGAAGCTGACCCGGGTTCGATTCCTAGCACCCCATATAGTCCCCTGAGCACCACCAGGAGTAATTACTGAGTGCAGAGCCAGGAGTAACCCCTGTGCACCGCCGAGTGTGACCCAAAAAGCAAAAAAAAAAAGTCAATCCATGGTGAAGGAACTAAGTGCATGATGTAGAACAAAGAAAGTTTCTTCAACAAATGGTGTTGTGCCCCATCAAAAATGGGGAGAAGAGATTAACAGAAACTCCCTCAAAAAACATACAGATGGCCAAAAACATATTTAAAAATACTCTGCATCACTTATCATTAGGGAAATGCAAATCAAATCAACAATGAGATACCACCTCACACCAGTGAGACTACACACATAACAAAGGACTAAAACAACCAGTGCTGGCATCAGCGTGGGAGAAAAGGGGCCCATTCCAGTGCTGTGGGAATGTTGACTGGGTTCAACCATGTTGGAAAACAATTTGGACACTCTAAAAACACCAAGAATTGAGCTTTCAGATGACCCAGCAATTCTACTTCTGGGCATCTACCTCAAAGGCCCAAAAACCTTATTCAGAAAAGGCACTTGCACTCCTACATTGCAGCACTATTCAAATTAATGAAAAATCTGGAAATAACTCTAGAGTCCAAGAGTCCAAGATGACTGGATAAAGAAACTATGGAAACTGTGGCATGTATACACAACAGAATATTACTCGGCTCTAAGAAAAGATGAAATCATGCAGTTTGCTGCGACATGGATGGTGAGGATATGAGGTTGAGGGAAGTTAGTCAGAGGAGAGGGACCAACACAGGATGGTCTGTCCCACATGTGGGATATAAAGAATCGGAGGAGAGGAATAACAAATGCCCCAAAGCAGAAGCTGATAACTGATCCTCAGTAGGAAGCTTAACTTGGGAAGGGGTTGGGGGAAGGGACAGTGGATGGGACAGACTCTGGGACAAGGTGAAGGGAAGACTTTGGTGGAGAGTGTGGTGCTGGAATGATTTGTGTGAGAAACCCTATCATTAACAGTGCTGCAATCCAAGATGTTTAAAGCCAAATATTTTTTTTAAAAAGTAGCAGTGGATTAAAGAAGTTAAAATTAGATCAAAATCCCTAATCCACATTGAGGAAAACATAGGCAGGCTTCTCGAGATATGAATATCAGGGATGTTTTCAGTGATTTAATTCCATTGGCAAAGATATCAGAAACAAACCAAAAACCAAAACCAAAACCAATGAGACGCCATCAAACTGGATAGCGTTTGCTCTGTGAAAGAAAACCAAGACATGGTCCAGGATGGGAGAAGATACTTGCATAGCCTCCTTCAGAAAAAGGGCTAATGTCCACTTAGAAAAAAGGGCACCTGTAAGATTCAATAATAACAAAACAATAAATGAGGAACAAAGATGAGCAGACAAGCCTCAAAGAGGACATACAGTAGGCATCTGGAGAAGTGTTCATGATCTCTTACCAGGGAAATGCAAAGTGAGAGTGATGTTTCTCACCAGCAGAGAAAGGGCCGTGTGGGGGTGAGGTGGCACCGCCTCTGTGGAGATGGCCAGGATTTTTTAAAATTTATTTATTTTTTAAATTATTGAATCACCGTGAGGGTACAGTTACAGATTTACACATTTTCGTGCTTGTGTTTCCCTCATACAATTTTCGAGAACCCATCCCTCCACCAGTGCCCATTCTCCACCACCAATAAACCCAGTATCCCTCCCACCCCCCAATCCCATCTCCCCCCACCCCACCCTGCATCTGTGGCAGGGTATTCCCTTTTGTTCTCTCTCTCCAATTGGGTGTTGTGGTTTGCAATAGGGGTATTGAGTGGCCATTGTGTTCAGATTTTAGTCTACTTTCAGCACGCATCTCCCTTTCCGCACGTGGTCTCCAACCACATTTTACTTGGTGTTCCCTTCTCTATCTGAGCTGCCTTTTCCCCCAGCATGTGAGGCCAGCTTCCAAGCCATGGAACCAACCTCCTGGTACTTATTTCTACTATTCTTGGGTGTTAGTCTCCTACTCTGTTATTTTATATTCCACAGATGAGTGCAATCTTTCTATGTCTGTCTCTCTCTCTCTTTCTGACTCATTTCACTTAGCATGATACTTTCCATGTTGATCCACTTATATGCAAAGTTCATGACTTATTTTTTTCTAACAGCTGCATAATATTCCATTGTATAGATATACCAAAGTTTCTTTAACCGGTCATCTGTTCTCGGACACTCGGGTTTTATCCAGATTCTGACTATTGTAAACAGTGCTGCAATGAACATATAAGTGCAGATGTCATTTCGACTATACTTTTTTGCTTCTTCAGGATATATTCCCAGCAGTGGTATTGCTGGGTCAAATGGGAGCTCAATTTATAATTTTTTGAGAATCGTCCATATTGTTTTCCAAAAGGGCTGGACCAGTCGGCATTCCCACCAGCAGTGTAGAAGGGTCCCTTTCTCCCCACATCCTCTCCAACAGCAGTTGCTTTTGTTCTTTTGGATGTGTGCCAGTCTCTGTGGTGTGAGGTGGTATCTCATGGTTGTTTTGATCTGCATCTTCCTGATGATTAGTGATGTAGAGCACTTTTTCATGTGTTGTTTGGCCATTCGTATCTCTTCCTTGGGAAAGTTTCTGTTCATCTCTTCGCCCCATTTTCTGATGGGGTTGGATGTTTTCTTCTTGTAGAGTTCAACCAGTGCCTTATATAGCCTTGATATCAACCCCTTATCAGATGGGTATTGTGTAAATATCCTTTCCCATTCTGTAGATTGTCTTTGTATTCTGGTCACTGTATCTTTTGCGGTGCAGAAGCTTCTTAGTTTAATGTAGTCCCATTTGTTTATCTCTGTTTCCACTTGGTTGGTCAGTTGTGTGTCATCTTTGAAGATACCTTTAGCTTCAATATCATGGAGGGTTTTGCTGACCTTGTCTTCAATGTACCTTATGGTTTGTGGTCTGATGTTGAGGTCTTACCATGCTAAGAGAGCAGCTTTCCTACAACCTGGACACTCGCTTCTTGGCACCTACCCAGTACACAAAACATGGACATATCCGCACACATGTGTTTATGGCAGCACTAAGCATGATGCAAGGATATGGAATAAAAACCCTAAACGTCCAATGATGATGACTGGGTCTTGAGAGCTGCCAAAACCTATACATAAGGATTTGGCTGTAAGGAGATGGATTTCCTACAGCCTGGAGTTTGGGGGGCAGAGGAAGGAATACCTGGAAACGCTCAGCTGTGCTCGTGCTCTGGGACCACCTGGCTATGTCTGGGTAGCACGTGCCAGGCCAGAAACCTGGAGAGCCTGTTCTAGAGCGTGGAATGCCTGGAGAGTGTAGCCACCCCTGTCAGGGTCCCGGGCTCGCCCTCCCCGCACCTCAGAGAGCGATGCGCCCCCGCCCTGCGCTTCCCACATAGGCCACGGCGGGGCGCGCAGCCCCCAGAGTCCCCCACTCGGACACCCAGGAACCTGCGCAGCCCCTGGCCCCACTCCCCAATCTGCCAGCTGCTGGGGGCAGAAACCGTATGTGCTAGCCTGGAAAATAAGGGGATGGCTCGGAGGGGGAGGCTCTGAGCGGCCTAGCCTGCCTCAGACAGGGGCAGAAGGCCTCCAGCTCCGTGTGACGCTGGGACTGCCTCACCTCCCTCCCTGCAGTCCGTGTCAGGGGACAGGAGGCAGGGGAGGACCATCTGAGACAGGGACCCGGGCTCTGGGCTGCTGGGGTCAGAGGGGTGGGAACAGGAAGCCTGCTGGGGATGGCTTGATGAAATTTCTCAGTGGATGCAGATGATGTGGTCATTTGGGGTGCAAGGGGGTAACTCACAGAGGGAGGCAACCTTGGAGCGTACTGTCCTCTGAAGGAATTTGCACGCTGTCAGTGCACACATACACATACCTATACATGTGTATACATGAATGTAAGCATACATTCACACACATATGCACACATACACACATGTGAGCACACAAACACACACCCTCACTGCACTGTGGGTATCCCCGCCTGGCTGGAGTCCCCAGCACAAAGAGGATTAGACAGATGAGCTAATCTGGTTCTTATCCTAGACCTGGCCCCAGAAAGGGCCCTGGTTTCCCCGGAACTGAGAGGGTGCAGGAGTGAGGGGCCGACCCCTGTCAGATCTCCTGTCCCGCAGGATGCTGACACCCTGGCTTTGGTCAGTCAGGGAGCAGAGGCTCTGGTTCAGAAAGAGAGGGAGAGTAGGGAGGGAGTAGAAGAGGGGACTCACACAGGGAACTAGGTCCCCAGATAGTGCATTTCCCCAGTGAGGAAACTGAGGCAGGAGTGGGAAAGACTCACACATTACCTGGCTAAGCCATAGGGAGAGGAGAGATCAGGGCTTTTTAATTTCTTCCCATCGGACACTTAGCAATCTGGCCCCGAGGATGGTGTGAGCAAGGGGAAGGAGAGAGAAAAACAGGGCTGAGAGGTGGGTAGAGCATCTGCCTGCAAACTCAAGAGGCCCTGGGTTTGACCCTTGGCATCAGAAAGAAGGGAAACAAGAGAAAAATAGAGGGGGTGGGGAGAAAGGGAGAGGAGTGGGAGAGAGAGTAGGGAGGGCTAGGGAGAGCGGATGCTGGAGGGAGGGAAAGAAGCAAGACTGCTCGACAGACTCACAGACAAAGGAAGTCATCGCCTCAAACACGAGCACAGATGTGGGTGGGGAGGCGAGCCCTGGAAGGGACTGAGGGGGTAGGGGCTGGGGGTCCCAACAGAGGACTCAGAGTTCAGGGGTGGGGGGGGGTCAGAGCAGAGGGGAAAGGGAGGGAGGAGGGGACAGGGGGTGGGGCCACAGCAGGCCCTGAGGGGTGTGTGTATTTGGGGAGATCTCACTTCCAGATCTTTCCAGGGCCCAGAACAGGTGGTGAGGCGACCATTCTAGAAGCCCCGCCCACTGCTGATAGGAGAGCCAGCGGAGGCGGGGAGGCAGAGTGGGAGCCACCCTCCCGCGGGGAGAGGCTGGCCAGTGGCCACCCAGGATCCGGGCAAGCACACCCACTGGCCTCACACAGAACCCGGGCACGGGCCCAGCGCGCGCAGCCCGCCCACCGCCTGGCTCCAGGCTGATTAGCCAAAGTGCTAAAAGGCTCCAGAGTGCTCCCCATCCCGCCTCCATGCGCCTCCCCCGCGCCTGCGCCCACCGCCCACCCGCCCTGCCCCAGGCCCCTGGGGTAGACTCTCACCCTGGCTGGAGCCCCGCCTGGGGAAGGGGACCCTGAGTCCTGCCCCCCAGCCCGCGCTGCGGTTGCTCCTTCCCTTCCCTGCCAAGTCCTGGTGCCTCTGACACGGGGTCCCACCCGCCGAGGCCTCATAAATACCGAGGAGAGGAGCAGCCACGGAGCCCTCGACCTCTCTTCCAAGCCCCTGGGTCGTCCCCCAGCCCCTGCTCCTCCCTGGGCAGGCGGGCGGGAACCCCAAGGGCTGCTCTGGGTTTGCAGGCGCCCTCCGCCCAGCGCAGGGGAGCGGCAGGAATTCCTTGACTCCCATCCAAACCTCCCCCAAGCCGTCCTCAGCCCTTCTCCCCGCCGGTTACCATCCACACCAGCTCCCACCCATGGGGAAGCAAGAAGGTCATCAGTGAAGGGGGCCTGGGGAGGGGGGCGATCCTGGGCCATAACCAGGACTCACCTCCGACAGCTTCCCCGCGCTCATCCCCAGCCTGTCAGAAAATCCAGCGCCACTCCGCTAAGAACAGGGTGAAGGAACGAAGGTGGGAGAACAGGGGAACCTTCCCTTGGGGCGCCCTTGGCAGGGGAATGGGGGTGAGGTTTGTGGAGAAGGCTCAGCACTCTGGTTTCTGAGGCTCACTGTCCAAATACTTCAACATTAAGCTTGGATACCCCTGCCCCCTATCTCAGACTCAGGAGGACATGCACGGGAGCGGCTGAACACAACTCACCTGGCCTGTGTTGTTGGGGCCAGGCCAGTGCTGGGTCCTGCTCTGCACCAGAACTGGACTTCCCAGCGCGCTGTGCCCTTAGCCAGAAGGGGGGCAGGGGAGCAGAGGGAGGGGACAGTCAGGCGCTCACTGGGCGCCTCCGGCCTTGACCTCTGTCTGCAGGCCCCACGCAGGCCTTTGCGTGCGGAGCAAGTTTTCCAGAGTGTCTAGGGCCTTGAGACTGGAAGTTTATTTTGAGATTTGAAGCTCCAAAGTGGCAGATCCCAGAAAACCTCTTCTCTGGCTCTGTATTTGTTCTCAGTGAAGTGGCTGAGTGTGGCTCCCAGTCATCTGGCTCCTGGGGTTCCTGCCTGGGCCAGGGGCGCAGTGGACAAGGGAAGGAGAGGAGCAGCCCCACTGGGGTGGGGGCGGGGAAGGAGGGAGTCCCTTGGAGACCTGGGGAGAAGGTAGAGGGTAGAGGGCAGGGCAGCCTGTGAGCCCTGGAGCTGCTGGTTGGGGCTTCCGGCTTTGGCCAAGCCTCTGTACCCAGACCAGTCCCGCCTAACAAAGACAGGGCCTGTCGAGTGTGGGGCCTCTGCAAGGAGTCCAGCGGAGAGTCCACCCAGATAGAGGGCTGATGTGATCATATCCAGCTCCCCAGCTCCCCCACACACACCCAGTGTCACACCCTGGCCCCAGCAGGGGCCGGAGTCTGGAGCCAACCCCGACCCACTGCCGCCAGCACACTGACCACTGCCCAGCATAGAGTGTGTCCAGGAGGGAGGAGGTGAAAGGAAGGTCCCGAGAAAAGCACCCCTAGGCTCCCAGGAAGAGAGTGGGGCCCACTGCTCTCTCCGCTGTCCTTCTCACGAAAGCTCAGTAAAACCTGCTTCTTTTAAAGCATCCTGGAGGGCAGGAAGGAGGGAGGGAAGGGAGGGGCTGCTGGTCTACCAGCCAGACAGGCTGTGAGCCTTCCTTGGTTCCTGTGTTCAACCTTCTCCCACCCCAGAGATGGAGCATCTTCTCCCTGCAGACTTGGACAGCCCTGTCCCCTCTGACGCCCTCCTCCTCCTCCTGCTACCCTCCTCCCAACCCTGCTCAGAGCCAATGCTGGCCAGGCTCTAGCCAGCCTCTCACCTGAAGGGTGTGGAGGCTCTTTCCTGGAGTGACTTGCTGGCACCCTGCCTCCTTTGCTCCCAGGGCACCTTCCTGACCTTGGACATCGCCAGCACCTGGTTGTCACCATGTCTCAGCATCACCCCTGCACCCTGCTTTGCACCCACCCCGCTGCACCAAAGAGAAACTCCATGAGGGCAGAAATGATGTGATTTTTTTTTTTTTTTGCCTGCTCCTCTGATGTGACCTTTCAGTCCCAAGCCCAGGCTGGTCCACGGTGAAGAAGGAAGAAGCCTGGTGACTGGATGGAGGGGGCACCACTCAGGTCCTGGCGGGTTGTAAAGAGATGCGGCTCCCAGGGCCAGATGCACGCTGTCCACTTACACTGCAGTCCGCAACACCCCCACCCCAGAAATGACAGTGAAGCTGGGTTGGGGTGTCAGGGGGCTATTTCCAGCGCCTTGTTTATAGCAGGGCTCTAGGGTTTAGATAAATCATGGGAAGAGGCAAGACTTGGAAATAAGGGCCTAGACTGGAGAAACTGAGGCTGGAGGGGTTGCTGCCACCAGTCGGACCTTTAGAAATAGAAAGACCAAGAGTCTAATTTTTTTTCTCCAACACTTGGGGTCATTCTGCACCCACCTTCCGCCCTAGGCTCTTCCTGCCAACCTGGGGTGTTGAGGAGTGGGGGCAGCGATGCCTCTGATCTGAGCCTCCCCATCCCGTCCCCACTTTCCACGCCTTCAGGTTGGGAAGGGTGGTGTGGGGGCAGCAGGGGAGCAGGGCACTGGGAAGAGGGAAGTGGAGAAATGACCCCAGGGCTTCCACTGTCCGAAGGACTCCCTCCCTCCCTGTCTTGGGTTGGAGAGAGCCATCCAGCTATTTCTGATTCCCCTCCGGAGGGGTGGGGAACCTGCCACCCCCTGCCCCCCACGCACACCGGGCAACTCTGTCAATAGGTGTCACCCCTCCGCTTCCAACACCCAGTCTTGATCTGCGGGTCCAGGGAGAAGCAGATGGGAGTTTGGCCCCTAAGTGGTTGGGGGATGCGCGGGATGAGAATCGGATTGGGGTTGGGGTCTCCTGTGGCGGTGGCGAGAGAGCCCCTCTCTGAGACCGTTCCCCGAAGTGCAGAAGCCACTGAGTGTGGGGGGGGCTAAGGTGCAGACGCCGGGGATGCAGACTGCTTCCTGGAAAGGGGGTGCAGACTCCCAGGGATACAGCTTCCCAGGGGTGCAGATTCCCGGGGGAGTGTAGACTCCGGGGTGTAGACTCCGGAGGGTGCATACTCCTGGGGAAGTGTAGACTCCCGGGGGTGTAGGGGTGTAGACTCCCGAGGGTGCAGACTCTCGCGGTGTAGATACCCGGGGGTGCAGACTCCTGGGGGTGAGGACTCCCGGGGGGTGCATACTCCGAGGGTGCAGACTCCCGGGGATGCAGACTCCTCTCGGGGGTGCAGACTCCGGGAGTGCAGACCCCCGGGGGTGTAGACTCCGAGGGTGCAGATCCCCGGGGTGTAGATTCCGGGGGTGCAGACTCCCGGGGTCGCCGCTCCCGGGGACGCGAGTTGGGTCCGTTTCACAGAGGCGCGCACGCAGCCTCGAGGCCCGGGGCGCGTGCCGGGCGCTCGAAGCTAGGGCCGCGCGGGGCCGAGGGGAGCCGGGGAGGGGCGGGCACCCACGGGCGCTCCCACGGGCGCCGGCCGGCCTGCGGGGCGCTAGGACCCGGGGGCGCGGCGCGGGGGCTCCACGGGGCGCCCCGTCGCGGCCCGGGCGAGCAGGTGGGGGCGGCGGGCGGGCGCGCGGGCGGAGCCGCCCTGGGGGCCGCGGGGTCCGGCTCGCCCCGCCCCGCGCCGTCCAATGAGAGCCGCGGCCGCCACCCGCCGCGCACTCGGCCCGCAGCCCCGCGGGCCCGGCGGGAGTCTCGGGGCGCTATGCGGGGGCCGGGCGGAGCGGAGCCTGCCGCGCTGCGCCCCCCTCGGCGCGCCCCGCCGCCCGCCGCCCCCGACGGCCCGCGGGCCCGCCTGCCGCTGCTGCTGCTGCTGCTGACGCTGCCGGCCCGCGTGGACACGTCCTGGTGGTGAGCGGGCGCCGGGCCGGGTCGGGCGCCGGGGCAGGTGGCCGCGCCGTGGCCTCCGGGACGCCGGGGTCCGAGGGCGGCGGGCGCGGGGCGGCGGGGCAGGGGCGCTCGGCGGGGCGGTGCCCGCGCGGCCGCAGTTCATGCGGCTTCGGGTTCTCTCTCGGGCTGTTCAGTTCAAGGAACCTGTCTCCCGCCGGGGTCCTCGGGGACCCGGTCCCCTCCCCATCCCTGCAGGCTGCCCCCTCGGGGGCGCCCGAGCCTCTCCGGGCCGCCCAGTCCCGGCTTCCGAGCACCGGGCAGAAATCGGGCAACCAAAGCGAACCGCCTAACCCACCCCAAGAAGCTCCCACAATGGAAACAACAGGACAGTTGGGTTTGCAGCATGCAGGCACCCGTCTGCAGTTCTGCCTCCAGATAGTCACTTTGACTTGGCTCTCCCCTTCCTTTTCCTTCCCAGATCCGTCTCCTCCCTCCTCCGAGTTTTCGGGAGCCCCCTACTATCGCCTCCTCTCTTCCAGACTCTTCCTGGGAGGAAGGAAGCAGCAGGTTAAAGATCTATTGGGGGCGGGGGCCAGGAGGGGTGTCAGGCCTCCAGGACCCACCCTTCCCCTCTCACCCCTCGCTCCTCATCTCCCTGGGGTCTGGGGCAGAGAGCAGGGAGAGACTTGGAAAGTAGAAAGACTCGGTTTCCTTTGCACTTAGCCCCTTGACTGGCTAGCATGGCCTGGCCTCTGGCACTCTACCCATGCCCTGCCCCCTGCCTTCCCCTCCGCTGATCCTCTCGCCCTGCACCCCGTGCCTTCCCCCAGGGACTGGAAATCTTGGCCCAAAGGGTGAGGGGCCCATAGCCGAGCCCCCACCCCCACCCCCACCCCACCCTTCAGCTCTAGCTGCACATTCCTATCACTTCAAGATGCTCTCCTCCATCTCACCCTCCAACATCCCACCACCCCCGCCCCGTTTTCCTGTTTCAGAAAAATCTCTCTTTTGGATCTTTTTTATCTCTGCAGTTTTGGGGAAGGCAAGGAGGGGGGTTCTGGATGGGGGAGCGGGGAGGCCCATATCTTACATCTGGCTGGAAACATTCCTTTAGAAAGGGAAAGGGAAGGGGGGTGGAGGAAAACCTTCCAGAGTTCAGCAGGAGATCAAAGCCAGCCTTCTGCTCCTCGCTCTGTGTGGCTGGGCACACATGTACGCAGTGGCCAGAGGATGCCCACAAGGTCCCCAGTGGGCATCTTGGGCCCTGGACTGTTGGGCACTAGTCTGAGAGGCAGCCCGGGGCCCCCTGGAGAGGTGGGCTAGGCCGCTTGGCAGGGCCAGCCACCCTGAGTGGCTCCTTAAAGACCCAGCGGAGGTCCTGCCTGCTCCCCATTTTGTCCCTTGGCCACTGGCTTGCTCTTCTTTCTCTACTGCTCCTGTCCCTGTGGTTCATATTAAAGACTTTGGAAGAACTCCTGGCAGGAGAGAGCCCACGGCGGCTGGGGGTGCTACACAGCAACAGAGGGTGTCGGGCAGGGGGACAGCAGGGCCGCAGGACAGGAGGCAGGAGTGGGGTCATGTGGGGGTCCTCAGCCTCCTCACCTCTCACCCATCAGAGCTATTGGGGACCAAGGCTTTGGGATGACACAGAGGCTGCTTTAGATGATCTCTTTTCCTTAAGAAAAAGCCCAGCAAAATGGCTACTCTGCAGCCCCTGGAGAGATGCTTGGGGACTGTTGGCAGGGTCTGGAGGTCACCCCTTCTCTGGCTCACAGCCAATCTTCCTCACGGTCTGCCCCATACACCAGCCGCTCCTGGCCTCTCTTCCCTATAACCAGAGGAGAAAAGGATGAGCTCTCTCTTCTTTAGTTTTGGGGGCCACACCCAGAAGTGCTCAGGGCTTACTCCTGACTCAGCACTCAGGGATCACGCAGGATTGGGATTCACAGGATCAGGATCGAACCTAGGTCTGCCACATGCGAGGCAGGTGCCCTGCCCACTGGACTGTCGCTCTAGCCCCTAAATGACCGCTTCTCAATCCAGGATTCCAAGAAGAAGAAGGAAGGGTTCCTACCCTGGGTCAGGGACTTGATCAAGCTGCAGCTTTCACAGATTCACAGGCCGAGGGAGTGGGTGTGACAGGAAAGTGGCATAACTGTTCTGGGCACCAGCCATTAACAAACCCTCACCGAGGGGCACAGTGGTCTCTGAACAGCAGCACCTTCAGGCCCCAGAGAATCCCACAGAGATAGTATTCATCCTCTCTGGTGCATTTTAAGAGATCGGATTCCAGGTTGGTCCACTCCTGGGTGGGCACTGCACCTCTCTGGTGGATGGACCGAACTGGGTGTTTCAATTAACCTCCTGTCTGTTCCCCTCTAAAACAGATTGCCAGCCCCCTGCTTCTCCCCCCACCCACATTCTCTCTCTCTCTCTCTCTCTCTCTCTCTCTCTCTCTCTCTCTCTCTCTCTCTCATAGAATTTTTGTGTAGAATGTTTCGTGAATCCTAAAGTACCATATAAATGATGTATGAAGAGAGTCCGAGAGGGTAACAGTTTTATGTCTCTGTTCAGAGATCATCTGTGGGCTAGGCTGAACCATGTGCAATACTTTCAGTTGTGAAAGAAACGGGGGTGGGTGGGGTGGGAATAAAGAGGATCCCTGGCCTCATTAAAGAGACACAAACATAAAACATCTGCAGATAGGCTGGCAATGTCAGCAAGGAGTACAGCTATAATTAAAACGAAGTTTATGGCCGGCAAGGGGAAGAAGGGGGTTGGGTGAGGCTGGAGAGATAGCACAGCAGGTTGGACGCCTGACATGGGGCCATTTGACCCAGGTTCCATCCCGGTACCACACCTGGTCTGAGCACCTCCAGGGGTGATCCCTAGCACAGCTGAGTGTGACCCCAAAATCAAAAGGTCAGAGTTGGGGATAAATCAAAGAGGTTAGTTTTTTGAGGGTTTTTGTTTGCTTTTGTTTTGGCCACACCCGGGGATGTTCCAGGCTTCCTCCTGGTTCTGCACTCACTCCTGGCAAGGCTCAGGGAATGATATGGGTGTTGGGGATCCAACCCAGATCTGCCATGTGCAAGACAAGTGCCCTGCCCGCTGTGCTATCATTTGGGTGCCAAAGAAATGAATCTTTTACTTAGCAAGTAGCTGTTAATAACTGTCCCAGACGCTGTTGTAGGCATAGGGATGCTGTCATGAACAGAACAGAAAAGCTCCTGCCTTCCTGGACGGAGACCTCGAATCACCTGGGGATGGTGAGGAATTGGTTCTGGCTCAGTGGGCGTGGGGGACCCAGGTCTCATCAGTTCCAAGAAGTCCCCAGGTGCTCCTGACACAGGTGCTACTCTACTCTGATCATATACACTAGAGTAGGGTCTGGGTCACTTTGTCAAAGGAAGGAATGTGAATTCTTCAAAGCAAGCGAAGAGAAGGACAGAGACAGCACAGCCAACCCAGGTCTGATTCTGGGCATCTCATATGGTTCCCTGAGGACAGCCAGGAGTAATTCCTGAGCTCAGAGCCAGGAGTAATAAGCAACATTAGTGCCCCCCCCCCCAAAGAAAGCAGGTGAAGTAAGCACTCTGAGAGCAGGAAGCTGGGAAATCAGTGACCACAGAGCACCAGGGCCCCCGGATCCCCTCTGGCAGCCCCTGAGCTGGGGTCTGTGCTTGGCCCCTGTGGGCCTGTGCTGGACGAGAACGGCCCAGGCTCCTGGCTAGGCCCCTGACACCCCCTCACGGGGTTGAAGGCAGTTTCTGGAAGCAGTTGTGAATGGAGTAATAGTCCGGCAGGGTAAGGCTTTGTCTTGCATGCCACCGACCTGGGCTTGATCCCCAGCATCCCATAGGGTCACCCCAGAATGCTCCTGGAGCGTCAGGCCAGGAGTAAGCCTTGCAGGCTGTAGCCAAAAAGAAAACCCCAGGAATCTTGAAGCCCTTTACTCAGCGGTGTAAGTAAGTAGGAAATGTAATGATCTTCCTGTCATAGATGCTGGACAGATGTTCCCACGCTCAGTGTGGATGGAAGGAGGGCCGCGTGGGCCGCAGCAGGATGGGCTTAAGTCAGACCACAGGAAGGACTTTTTGCCAGTGTGTGGCCGCCTCATTGCAGGCTGTGTCACGAGGGCGGGATGACTGGCCTCAACTCCCACAACCTCGTTCCTCCCAGCCCCATTTAGGAAAACAAAAGCCCAGGCTGAGCTCGACTAGGCCGGGTCTGGGCCGCGGTGGGCGCGGAGACCAGCTCCAACACCCAGCGTCCCCTTCTCCAAACAAAGCCCCGCGGCTCCGCGGCTGTGACTCTGCTGGCAGCCCTTTCCGGGTGTTTATTTTGTTTGTCCCTGGGAACTATTGCCTGCCGGACAGTGCAGGGGATGCTGATTCCGTGGGATTTGCGAGCTGCGGGCCGCCCAGCTCGGCCCGCCCCCCGGACAGATGGGCCTCATCAGCCCCATGGAGCTCCAGCATCAGCCCTCCTCGTGTTTGTTTGAATTGGGTGTCACTGCTGGCGATCCAGTCTTTGGGTGAGGGCAGGCGGTGGGAATGTGGGGGCGAGGGTAGGGGCACGGAGCCCCTGGCAGTCAGCTGTCCCCACTCTCCCCACGACAGCCACCCTTTTCGCCTTCTTGTAGGCCCACACTGGGGCCTTTCCCACACCACAGGCCAGTCATGGCCCAGACCAAACCTGTCTGCAGGCACAGCTGTGCCTCAGCCCGGGGCACTCACCTGCTGAGGAGACAGGGGCAAGGGGCACCTCCCTGGGAACTGTCCGCAGCAGTGCCAGGAGGATGCAGGGGTGGGAGAGGCGAGGGGAGGGAGAGTTGGTGAGGGGGTCCGGAGGCATTCGGGCTTCAGAGCTGTCCGGCTGTCTGAGTCCCAAGCCGGGAGTAGGGAAGGGACAAAGAAGGGACGAGGCGTCCCCAAGACCATGGGGACGGATTCTGGCCACATCTGTCTTTTACAAGCCCAGCCCAAGTTGATCTTAGGAAGGTTGGTGCTGGGCCCAGTGCCAGTGGCCATGTGGCCGCCAGGGCCCGCAGCCCGCAGTCGACTTCTCGGGATAGTGGGAGCATTACCTGGGGGGCCTGATGAGAGCAGAGGTGCAGACGGGGGCCCCCAGGGCTGAGACTTTCCCTGGGCTGCCCACTTCTCCTCTCCCCCAGGCTCACCCTCCTTCCCTCAACCCTGTTTTGGGGACTTGCTTTGCGGTCTGTGCCTCTGACATGTGGGTGTGAGTATTGCTCCAGACTCTCATTTTGTTAGTTTATTTTTCTGAGGACCTTACTGCTCGTTAAACAAATAGGCCCTGGGGCTGTGCGACATCCCCACAGCTTCTGTGTACATGACATATGTGGGTGTCGCTGGCGGAGGTCAGGGAGCAGAAGAGTGTGGGAGCCACTCTCTGACCCTGCGACGGGCAGGGGGCAGTGGTGGCGCCCGGCAGCCTGGGGACGTGGGCCGGGGCTGGGAAAGGGCTGGGATGCTGACAGGGCCGTCTCCACCTTGCAGGTACATCGGGGCACTGGGGGCCCGAGTAATCTGTGACAATATCCCGGGTCTGGTGAGCCGGCAGCGGCAGCTGTGCCAGCGGTACCCTGACATCATGCGCTCAGTGGGCGAGGGTGCACGCGAGTGGATCCGAGAGTGTCAGCACCAGTTCCGCCACCACCGATGGAACTGCACCACGCTGGAGCGGGACCACACTGTCTTTGGCCGTGTCATGCTCAGAAGTAGGGGCCCTGCTCTCCAGCCCCGAGCCTTCCCTTCCTAGACGTGGGGGTTGGGGGGCGAGGCACGGCACCCACGCCTGTCCGACCCAGCACCCATAACCAGAGGACACTTGGGACAGAGCCCCAGTCCCTTAGCTATGTGGGTAGGGGTCCCCGGGAATGCCAGTGCTCCGGGACATGGGGACGAGGGTTCCCGAGCACTTCCGTCTTTCTTCCTCCCTTTCCCCCCCCACCCCCAGCCTGGAGGTTTCCTTGCTGGAACAAGGCTGAAGACTAGGACTGGCTGCTCGGTTCTTACCGCCACCACCACTACCCTCACCCCAGCACCCCCAGCTCTACAGTAATGGGAGCAGGAACTAAACAGAAAGGTGATATGTAAATATTTGGAGAGTCAGTGGCTTAGCCTCCCCGTTCAGCCAAACAACTAAACAGTTAGACAGTTGACAAGGAGGAAGGGAGCTAGATGGGTGCCTGGAAATGTTGGGGACAGGAGTGATGAGTCATTGTCCCAGAGCAGGGCGGGGAGGAAGCAGGCAGTGGACAGGCTGGCCTCCGGTCCCCAGGGTCCTCTCTCGAGGAACTGTCCAGCAGAGTGGGCCTGAGAGCCTGGACGGACAGGGCGGCTCTCTCGGCGGGAGGGGTGACTTGCCTGCAGCCGGGCTGGCCCTGGGGAGTGTGGAAGGAAGCAGCACAGGTCAGCCAAGAGGCCAGGAGCACACGCCAGGGCAGAGCAGTGAGGGGAGCGGCATGGGGTGTGGTACTGGGAGGGGAGAGGGGAGAGGGGCTTCAGGTGTGGGCCAGCCACCCTGCTCACCGTGCCTGCCTTCCTCTGCTGGTCCAGGTAGCCGGGAGGCAGCGTTTGTCTACGCCATCTCATCGGCAGGGGTGGTCCACGCCATCACCCGTGCCTGCAGCCAGGGCGAATTGAGTGTGTGCAGCTGTGACCCCTACACCCGTGGCCGCCACCATGACCAACGCGGGGACTTCGACTGGGGTGGCTGCAGTGACAACATCCACTACGGCATTCGCTTTGCCAAGGCCTTCGTGGATGCCAAGGAGAAGAGGCTGAAGGATGCACGGGCTCTCATGAACCTGCACAACAACCGCTGTGGCCGCACGGTCAGTGCTCACTGGGATACCCACTGTCCTGTCTGCCAGGGAGGACTGGAGGACAGGAGCAGTGACAGTATGGCAGCTGGGAGAGTCCTGGCTTCAGACAGGCCAGAGGGGGAGGGAAGAAGGGAAATCCTGACTTACAGAGAGAAGCACAGCTGCCTCCAACCACGGGCGGCAAGGACCTATTGGTGGCCAGGGCTGGGTGTGAGCATTGCCTGATGAGTGTCCCCCGCTGGAGACGGACACTCCCAGGCCTGGGGGACTTGAACTCTAAAATGAGAAAGGAGATGTGGCAGCACTCTCTGATCCTGGGGCACCAATGTTCAAGCAGGCCCCAAGGTAGAGGAAGACAGTGTTGGTCCAGGGGTCTTCCCCAAAGATGGGGGTCTCACTTTGGAGGAGCCCAGAGGGCAGGGGAGCTCCCAGCTCTGCTCCCCATACTATTAACTGTGATGCAAAACAAAACCAAAAGCAGAAAGAATGGCTGACACTGGGGCGGGGGGGGAGGGAGTGCCAGGGTCAGCAGCTCTCAGGGGCCTAAGGTTTTGGCCCCATGAATGAGTGAACAGGGGTATGAAAATCAGTTAGCAGGAGAGGGGAGACTCAGGGGAGAGAGCTGAATGCAAACACTGACAGGAACTGTCCTATTGTCAGACTTGGAGGAGAAAGGCAAGTTCCTGGACAGACATTTAAAGAAACCCATTTCTCCTTGTGCTGTGGGCGCTTGCCTTGTGCACTGCTTGACCCAGACCCCACCCACAGCACTCTATACGGTCCCCTAAGCACTGCCAGGAGTGACCTGAACCCTTAGCACAGAGTCAGGAGTAAGCCCTGAGCTCCATCAGATGTGACTCAATAACCCCTCCCCTGCCAAAAAAAAAACCCAAAAAACCCAACACAATAAAACACCAACCCAAGAATTTAGGGCAGGAGAGCTCATATAGGGGTCAAGGCGCTTGCCTGGCATCTGACCAATCCCAGTGGTGCTTGAAGGACCATGCGGTGCCTGGGATATTTTAGATGATTTTTCCCACATTTGAATAATACAAAGGATTATGCATTGATAATATCAACATTCAGTTGTAGTCGTCACAGCAGGAAGAAAGTACTAACCCACGTATTTAAAAAGCACACTCTGGTCCTGGGAGGGCTGGCCCGGCCTCACCTGGCCGCGCCTCACCTGGCCGTGCCCCACCTGGCTCCCGCAGGCCGTGCGGCGCTTCCTGAAGCTGGAGTGCAAGTGCCATGGCGTGAGCGGCTCCTGCACACTTCGCACCTGCTGGCGGGCCCTGTCAGACTTCCGCCGCACTGGGGACTACCTGCGGAGGCGCTACGATGGCGCCGTGCAGGTCACGGCCACCCAGGACGGCGCCAACTTCACAGCTGCCCGCCAAGGCTACCGCCGGGCCACCCGCACCGACCTGGTCTACTTCGACAACTCCCCCGACTACTGCGTCCTCGACAAGGCTGCAGGTGAGGAGGGGGCAGGTGGGCACCCAGCTGCTGGAGGCGGGATGGGGTAGCTGCAGAGGAGTGCTCCCACCACCAGGCAAGCCCTAGAATGAGTCCTAGAATGACATTTTGTTTCTTGGTTTTTGTATCACACCCAGCAGTACTCCTGGCTCTGAGCCCAGGAATCACTCCTGGCGCTGCTTGGTGGGGGACAATATGGGATGCCGGGGATCGAACCTGGGTCAGCTGCATGCAAAGCAAACACCTAACCTGCTGTACTATCTCTCTGTCCCCAAGAGATGGCTCACTACTGCCCTATCTGCTGGACCCAGGACTGCCCCTCTGCTCCCTGAGCCCGTGGACCACTCCCAGCCTCTGGGCTGCAGTAGGCATTTTTCAGGGGGTGTTTAAATGACTCACCTACTTCAGTACTGAGCAATGTGTGGACAACACAAAAGCCTTCGCTGTAGCTTTCATTTTAGGGCTGGGGGTTTCAGTGATTATCCTTGCTAATAAAGGGAAGTAGCTCAGGTGGACAAATGAAGCTGCAAGCGAGGTGAAAGGGAAATCACAGCAGGAAGAAGGTACCTAAATCTTTGGAAATGTGGAACCTAAGTGGTTTCCTCCCAGTGTCAGAAGGCTGTGGATATCGCTTCTCGGATTTTTGGCTAAGATCAAGTGTAGAAGGCTGTGGAAAGGGAGAAGGAAGAGCTCCATTAGGCAGGGTGGAGCATGGGGAAGCACAGGTAGGGTGGAGGGAGGGCTTGGGGAGAGGGCGGCTGTGAGGACCGCCTCGCTACCATCCAAGGTTCTGGAGTGGGAGTAGGGGAAGTGAGGACAGAGGAGATCCTCACCAATGGCGAACATTGGCAGGAGGTGGCAGAGCCTCACTCTGCAGCCCGGATAATGGCGGTACCTTGGGGATGCTGGAAGATGATAAAAATAAATAGTCTCCCAAAGAATGGGAATGCGTTGCCACCTCTGCTCCTGTTTCAGGCCCAGAGAGGTTCTGGTCCAGTTAGGACCAGAACTGCATGCTGCCCAGCTCTTCATGGGCTGCCAGGCTCCGCTCTGTCATCAGGACGTGGGTGAGGAGGAGCCAGGCAACCTCAGCTTCTTTGGGACTGTTTGTTTTCACCAGCACTGCTGTTCCTGGAGAGTCAAGTGGCTCGGAGCAAGACTTGGCACAGAAAGAGGGTGGGGCTCAACCCAAGAGGCAGAGGAAATAGTTTGTGTGCTGGCCCAGGAGGGTCTGGATTCACCTAGGGATTCCCTGTCATCAGGTGGGCCAATTGCACTGGGGACAGTCTGGAGAGCAGCTCTCCAAAGGCCTCGGATCATTCTGTAAGGAACATGGATGCCTGTGCATCTGTGCGCAGATCTTTGGAGCTTGGGAAGATGGCCCCACGCCTGTTGGTTTTTCTCAGAGGCATAAAATCATAAAACCCAAAGTGAGACCTGGAATTCGAAGGGTCTCTCCTCCTAGAAAGGAGCATGGAACTAAGAACCCCTTCCAAAGCAGCCGCATCCGGCTGAGTTTTCTGTAGTGAGAAAAATGTTCTCCACTGATGCTTTCCAGGTACCTGAGGATTTGCCCAAGGAAATTTTAAATACATCTAGCTAGTAACTTACATGGTAGAGTACACAATAGCACTTGAGAGGTATTCGATATGCCAAAAACAGTAACAACAAGTCTCACAATAGAGGCGTTACTGGTGCCCGCTCCAGCAAATCGATGAACAATGGGACAACAGTGCTACAGTGCTATTATGTACTATGTAAAAAGCAGAGCTGGTCAGTCCATACTCAAGCAGTGATCTCCTACACTTTGGATTTAAACTCCTGTCACTGAAAACAAACAAAAGCCTTGCATATACCTCGATTATATGTAATGTTCTTATGTTATGTCTACGTTCCATCGTACTAATATGTACATATACAATACATATTTTGCTTGTGTATATGTGGTTGTGCTGGGGATCTAAGCCAGGCTCTCAAACATGCAAACCATGTACTCTTACATGAGCTATAAGCTCCAATCTCAAGAATAAATGTTAAATTGATGAAATTTCTAAACTGTAAGATTTTTAGCAATGTCTTCTCAAATCTGCATGTGCAGGAATCACTGAATTGATTTCCCATTTTGTAACCCCAGGCTAGGTATTTACCATTTCTGGATAAGGATAGCACAAGATGCTCTAGGATCCATCCCTTCCCGAATGCCTATCTGTTGGCAGGGTGTCTTTGCTAAGATCAGTGAGAATGAAGTCATGTGTATCCTCTGTGCAGGAGATAGCCTCTCCTTGGGTGTTCCCACTGTCTTCTCGGGGTAAGGCAAGGAATTCTTTAGGAATTCCTTAGGGGTAGGCCTCCAGTGTGCTAATCGGTTAACCCTCTCAATTGAACAGAGATAACAGAACAATCTGTGGAGATAAGTTCTATAATCATGCCTATTTTCTTTTTGCTTTGTTTCTGGACCACACCCAGCTGCGCTCAGGACTTACTCCTGGCTCTGCACTCAGGGACCACTCCTGGCATGGCTCAGTGGTGCCAAGGATCAAACCTAGGTTACCCGTTGTACCATCTCTCCAGCCCCATATGCCTATTTTCACAGGAGAAAACTAAAGCCCAGAGAGACTGTAAACAACTGGCTAACTCACTCAGCTAAAACCCAGCAGAACTGGAATTTAACCCAAGACAATCTGATGTTGCATCCATACTTTTAATAGTCATCTCACCATCCCACTGCCCTATGCAGCCCAACTTAATAAAATGTCAACAAAGGGCCCAAAATGCGCACACAGGACAGCAGGATCCGAGCTGTGGCAAGACTTCTTGGAAACGATAAATTATAGGTTGTGTTGTTTTTTTAAACTTTTTCTTTTTTTATTGAGGTAACTTTGGCTCATGATATTGCATATGTTTGAGGGGTACAATTTCACACTTTGGAAATAGTTTATTATGGAAAGTGTCCTACATAAAATAGCTCTCAAGGCTGGCTTAAAGGAATGTGGAGATGTGGCGGGAAAGGGGAGACTGCAGGTGAAGTCAGCAGCCTCAGGGGAGTTCTGGGGGTGGGAGAAAGGCCAGAGTGAAGCACGGTCATTTTGGCTAGTGAGTGTATTTCCAGGAAATGGGATTTTCTGTAGTTTCGTCAGAGGATGTGGGGAGAGAGCTCAGAGTAGCTGAAGGGAAGCTAACTTGGTTCTCACTCTGCCCTGATGCAGGTTCCCTGGGTACTGCAGGCCGGGTCTGTAGCAAGACATCGAAAGGAACAGACGGTTGTGAGATCATGTGTTGTGGCCGAGGGTATGACACGACTCGAGTTACCCGTGTCACCCAGTGTGAATGCAAATTCCACTGGTGCTGTGCTGTGAGGTGCAAGGAGTGCAGGAACGCTGTGGACGTCCACACGTGCAAGGCCCCCAAGAAGGCAGAATGGTTGGACCAGACCTGAGCCTACGGAAAACTCACACGCCCGCCACTGCAAACCTGACTCAGAAGCACGAGATCTTTGCATGCACACCTTCTGCCACCCTCGCCATGGGCTGCCACAGCTTCTACTGAAGGACTCAAGAGTGGTCCAGGGGTGACTCTGGTGTCCTGACTTAGCCCTGGGAAGTTGTTGACAGGGGATGTGAGGAATGGAATGGCTCCGACTCCCCCACTGCAGGTTAGAAGGGAGTGTGGATGAGGTAGGGGGTCTTCAGAGTAACGTGAGTCACACTAACGCACAGTCCAGCCCATGTTCCCTCTTCCCTGCATGGCCTTCTTGGCACTCATGTGTGCAGGAGGAAGGGTACCCGGAGAGAGCTTCTTCATGCTCCGATCTGGCTAAAGATAGACAGAAGAGAGATGAAACCATGTCCCACTGCTGCTGTCCCAAGCAGAACTCTGAGGCTCCAACATTCTTCCATTATCAAGAAACTGGGATTGTGATATAAGAGCTGCCATGGCGGACACGGTTCCATTCACATGCTCATGTTTATGAATCGCTGTGTTTTATAGAGGAAAAAGTTATATAACTATACAAACATATATTCTCTTCCATCATTCCTTTGGTTTTTCTTTATGTCGGACAGTGCTGCCTTTTTTGTTCCAGTGTGTTCACATGGCATGGCACAGTTCCTCGGCCTAACAACACTCCTGGGAGAGATTTATTTAGGTCTGCCTAGACCTTGTTTTTTTTTTTTTCAATGCTTTTTTGTTTCGATTTGGGGGACACACTTGGCAGCATTTAGGGCTTACTGCTGACTGTGTTCAGGGATCACTCCTGGAGGGGCATAGGGGTCCTTATGTGGTGCAGGAATTGAACCTGGGTGGGCTGTGTGCATGGCACATGCTCTGCCTGCTATACTGTCTCTTCCCTGAATGTATTATTTTCTTGTGGTCGGCAGGTGTAGGAAACAGTAAAAGGAATGTGACTGATGGAGGGTGGGGGAGGGAAGCAGTCCTGATCACTGGCTATAAAGGCAGGGTGGAAATCATTGGTGATTTTTTAGGAGTCTTTGAAGCAGGAGCAGGAGCCCGGGGCTGTAGAGAATAAAGAGCTCAGGCTTGTGCCAAGCGGTAAAGAGCTTTGAAGGCAACCTTGCCCCCATTATTTGACAGATCTCTACTTTGTGACTCTTGGCTGTCACCATTCACTCTGTGTTTGGCTTACGTAGGAGATAAGTAATGGTGAGTGCCTTCCCCATCACTGCCATGCAGCAGCAGAGCCCCTAGACAGAACGGGCTTTGTAAACTCGATGGCAGGGCCTAGGAACTCCCTCCCTAGACCGTGACGTCCTACATTTACATACATATATACATATATACATTTGTGTGTACAACTATATATTAGACATATCCTCCATTTTCTGTCACATAGGACAGTGGTTACATCTTGCTGTGTTTGATATTTCAGTAGAACAAGTCTGTTCTACTGACTTGTTAAAAATCTACAGTAGGGGGCTGGAGTGATAGCACAGCGGGTAGGGCATTTGCCTTGCACGCGGCTGACCCGGGTTCCATCCCCGGCATCCCATATGGTCCCCCAAGCACCGCCAGGAGTAATTCCTGAGTGCAAAGCCAGGAGTAACCCCTGAGCATCGCTGGTTGTGACCCAAAAAGCAAAAAAAAAAAAAAAAAAAAAAAAAATCTACAGTAAATGACAGATGGGTTAAAATCAGAGTTAAGCCACTCACTGGTATCACATGTTAAGCAAGATACTCTAATGACCTGATCTCTGCCTCTTCACTGTAAAAAGAAAGCAAAAACTTTCCTCAGATGTTGTGTTTTAATGATGCCCTAAACTCCAGCCAGCACCCTCTTACTGTCGGCTCTAACTGCTGTCTGCTCCTCAGGACTCCTCTCTGCCCAACAGGTACTGACAGCAGATGAGGGGTCAGGAGACTCGGCCTATCCAAGGAATTCTGGGGATAGCCCCCTCTCCATTCCTAAGTTGCTCCCCAGCATCTTTTGGGGTGCTAGCATGTTTGTGGAGCTGCTTCACTCTGCGTAGGAAACAAAAGAGATGAGGGAGCCATAGCCCTGGGCCATGGGGCAGATTTATTTAGATGATAGGACTAATATTTGTGTAACCTGCCAAGACCTGTGTGGGAGAGTTTAGGGTGTTTTTTTTTTTTTTTTTGGTGAGGGGGTTCACTCCGGTTTCACATCCATTAACACAAAACATGAGCTAGTCAGAGCCCTTGTGGTCTGTGGTGAGGGGATTCCTGTGGAGAAAAGGGATGGAGTGAGTCAGACCAGGGGAATGTCTTCCTTGCAGAGTGGAGGCAACTGGATAACTGATGAGCCAATGGTGGGATTAGGGAGGGGGAGCGGGCGGAGAAGTGAAGAACTTCTGACATCTTGAGCTGAAATTAAGAGGAGGAAAGCTGTGGGGTGGCAGGAAGGTAAGTGGCCATAGTCTGAACTTAAGAAAGGAGCAGAGTGACTTTACAGGCTGGTGCTGCCTTGCATTCAAAGTCCCTGTCAGCTCCGGGCCTCTCGAGAACACCTCAGATCCACCGCAGTGACGGCAGAGGCTGCCCATGGAAAATCAACTGATTTTGGTGTGAATCTACCTAGGCTTCACGACCCTTTCTGGTCTTGCCTCTTACCCTGTGGGAAAAGGGGGGGGGTGTCTTCTGGCTCTTAGAGTGCTCCTTGTTTTCCCGGAGCTCCAAATTTTAGCTCATCAAGACGCAAGTTTTGCAATTTCCTATACATGGTTAAGAGAAAAGCAAAGCTATCCAGAGAATGAGAAGCTTGAAAAGTGAAGTGGATGGCAGGAGAAAAGAGGTTCATCTGAGCCTATATGATCCCAAGAAAGAATGATGGCCCTGGGGCTAGAGAGATAGTTCAACAGATAAGGTGTTTGCCATGCACTCAGATGAGCTGGGACTCCTGGCACCACACATGGTCCCCTGAGCCCCTCCACAAGTGACCCTGAGCACAGAGTCAGGACTCAGCCCCGAGTTATAGCTTGGTGTGGCCCAAACAATCAAAGGCAACAGCAAAGCAATGCCAAGAATGATGGCCAAGAATTCATTTTCCCTCTTAACTCCTTTAGCTTGCTTCTGCATTCCGGCTGGCGTTCGACACCTGGCATCCATTCTGCACTATGCAAACAGAAACTAATTTATTTGGAACAAGCAGCAAAATGAGAACTTTTTTGGTGCAGTCAAGACTCCATCGAGTCCTGCTGTCCTTCTTCACTGTCTCATCCCTCCCTTTCCATCCCACCTCCTTTCAGCAGACCAGTGGGGTCTCTGCCTCTTTCCCCTTTTCAACTCCTTCCTTTTGGTCCTCATTCCTTTTAGTTTTGTGTTCAATTTTAGTACAGAGCATTGCAGAAAGTGCTATTTACATACAATGTTAACTTAAAAGCCTCAATCCTTTTTTAGGATCAAGTACGCTGAAGTACGTTGTCCACACAGCCTGCAGCCAGGCTCTCTCACGTAGAGGAACGCCAGCCTGGGTGGGGAGGTAGCTCAATGAGCTGAAACTCATGCCTCGCAGCGGGAGGCCCAAGTTTGATTCTGGCACTGCACCGCAGTCCCCCAGTCTGCAGGGGGATGAACCCCATGTGAGTGGCCCCTGAGCACCACAGGGTATAGCTCCCATACAAAAAGAATGCCAGCCTTAACCAAGCCCTATAGAAAAATGCCAAGTTCATGTGTATGTGTGTGCATGTGTGTTTTGGTCACATTCAGCAGTGCTCAGCACTTACTACTCCTGGCTCTGTGCTCGGGCCACATGCAGTGCCAAGGACAGAACAGGAGTCAGTTGCAAATAAGTGCCTCACCTGCTGTAGTGTCTCTCTGGCCCCCAGAGCTGACTTGTATTACAGCTAGCCCTGAACAACAGCACTAACCCATGCTCTTCCTCAGAATGAAGCTGGGAAAAGGACAACAGAGGCTTCAGATTAATTAGAAGAATCAAGCACTGTCTGGGCGAAGGGTTGTTAGGAAGCTTTGCAGTCTGAGTCACTCCCACACCTCACTTCCATTCACCCCACCGAGCAAGAATATCTATCACTGGTGCCCTGGCCAAATCCTCAGATCTGCTAAAGACATTGAACCATCAGGATATTCCAGCCCCACTCCAAGCCTTTCTAGGGGTTTTATTTAAATGCCCTCCTGGTCAGAAGGCAGAAGCCCAAGAGGACACCAGGGAGAGTCTGTTTCTCATCCCTGTGAGGCCGTCAGCCCGGTCTGGAGCCAAATTACGGCACAGGAGAACAATGTGGTGCATTCCTGGGCAGGTCGGGGGGACCCTGGACTGGGCCCTGGAGAGAGGTGCCAGACACAGAGCTCTCCACAAGCAATCCTGCAGGGCCCCCCTGGGTGCAGAAATGAAATACGGGAGAGCTTCACATTACACAGAGACCTGGGGCTCACACCTGGTTATTGATGGCCTTGGAAGAGGCCTCTGCCCCTGCCCTCCACTCAGGAACTGCTTGCTCTGCCGGGGGTGGGGCAAACTCAGAGTGAAGCTGGAAACCAAGGGAGAAAGGCTGCTTTTCCTCGTCAGCCTCTGCATGGCCACAGCCATGAACACATGTGTGGCACACATGTGGACGTGGAGATTCTCTCCAGCTGTGTGCGAGTGCTAGGGATCCTCTCCCCACCCATAAACTAAGAGCGAGGGTTTAGTCACCCCCCTCCAACACCACAGCAGGGGCACAGGTGGCATGGGGACTGTTCCAGTTTCCATTATCCGTACACACAACAGCAGCTGTTTGGTGTGGGGGCCCGGCACTCCCAGGGTCACAGAGAGAATCAGGTGGCAGGAAAAATGACCACCTGGGCAGAGTGGCTGAGACAGAAGAATGTCGGGGGGGCAGAGGAGAATGTCCACTGCCCTGGAGAAGGTGAGGTTTGTGACTCGCACACCAGGGTGCTGAGGCAGCCTCACCAAGCCAGCTCCTCACGACCTGCTGTTCTGGTCCCTGGCTAGAAAAAGGGTCGCTCTGGGGTACGGAGACGCCCTCGGGAGTGAGGAGCCAGTGTGGGGAGACAGCGGCTTTAATAAGGGAGCGAGCCCTGGGGCTGCACTGCACCAAGCTTTCTCGGAAGCTGATTTTCTCTTTGGGTGACTGGCAGGTTTCAGGCAGTGGCCAGTAGGATGTCACTGTATGGCTATCCCTGACCTCCAAAGTCAAAGGGATAGAAGATAACCAGTTTATAAGCATGTTACTCCACGTCTCATTCTGGACATCTTTGGGGCAAATCATTTACTTAACAGTTTACTCATCCTAGATCTGAGAAAGCAACATAAGCATTGTCCCTGGGACCCTGCTCCAGTGTTGTCTGAGCTTACATGTTGCCTTTGGTTCCTTCCATTCTGCCTATATGTCTATGATGGAGTTGAAAACAGAGCTGAAATTTGATGACTACAATACCACCAACCTCTGTCAGCAGCACAGAAGAGCTAAGCTGAAAAGAAGAAAAGGAAGATAGTTTAATCCATGGCTATCCAGGCCAACACATTTAAAGGTGGGACTTCTCTAAGAATAATTGTGACATTTATTTAAAAAAAAAAAAGCACTTTAGCATACACATATAATTATCACAGCGTCCCACAGGACAAGAATCACTCTCATTGTATAGGTGCTGTTCAGAGAGGCTAGTGCCATGCCCAAGGCCATGTGGACAGTGACAGGCTCAGCTAGGTCCAGTCCAAGGGTTCTGCACAAATCTGTGCTCTTCTCTAAGTCCAATGGGTACCTGGGGTTGGAGGAACTGAGCCCAGCACCTTTGGAACAGAAATTGATGTAAAATCTACCAGTAGAATACGTTCAGGGAGAATTTACGAAAGGAACTGCTAAGGATTCTCTTTTCCCCTCCCTGCCACTATCACCACCAAATGATCTCTCTGCTAAGTGGTGCACGTTTAATCAGTTCTGGCTCCTCATCTTTGTCTTTTTGTCTTCTTCAAATTAACACTTAAGATTTTGTTTTCATTTTAGCTAGTTGTTTTTATGTATAGGCAGAGAGAAGTCTTAAAAAGCAGCCAGGAAAAGTTAGAAGGCTTTGTGCTTTTGAGGATTTATTAAGACTTTCCTTTGAGCCCTAACTCAAAATGCTGTCAACCCCTGGGCTCAGAAAGTAAGCATGTAATGAGAAAGTAAGCATTGTCCACAGGCCAGATGCCTACTCACAGCTTAGGAAAGGGCCTGGGACCTCTAGCTGAGAAAAGCAATGTATCTCAACGGAGCTGGGAGCGCCCTACCCTACAGAGAAACCCCGCAAGGTGAGGCAGACCAACAGATTTTCACTTGATCAAAAACTTTTGCTGCTCTCTTCCCCTCCTCCTGCCCTAATTCAAAATCTGGACTTGTGTTTAGTTCTAGGACAGTGAGACAAAGCAGCTCCAAGAGAGGATGTATGCAAGGGGAACCCTTCCCTGTTTGCCCCTGGAATGTGTTTCGCTAGAGAGTGCAAGCTCTCGTGCCCCACCTCTCCCACTCCTGTACCCCCACTGTGAAGATGCAGAAGGGCAAACTGCAGGGACTCCTCTACTGCACAGCAGGGATGCTCCGGCTCCCTCCTGTGGGCCCCCACCTGAGCAAGGCGAAGAACCTCATGGAAAGAGCTGGCCTGGTGTCAGGAGGTGGTGTCAGGATTTCTCCCCGAGCAAACTTCACCATCCATCCTAAGTCTCCCTGCTCTCCCTGCTTCCCCCCTCTCCCCGACTCTGCATGTGGCCTCAGAAGTCATCATCTAAAGAATTCCACTGCTCACCTCCTGCATAGCTGCACAGCCCCACGAGGCCGCACACCAGATGGAGGGGATAAAAGTACGAGGGCATGGCTTCAAGCAAGAGGCTTTTGCTTAAACTCACCCTGACTCCTGGAAAAGAGGCGGCGCAGGAGAGTGTCGGTGAGTTGTTGACGACAGCAGCTCCATGGGTCTTGTGTAGAAAGGAAGGGAAAACTAGTCTGGCTTCCCGTGGAAACATCCCTCCTCCCCTCTCCGGACTAGTCCTGATCTCACAGCTGCTTCCTGAAGGTGTGTGAGTAGAACACAGGGTGTCAAGCCACAGGCCCCAATTTTAAGGACCTGTTCAGCTGCCCACATATCCTGAGGTGAAGGCAAACCCCGGGACACACTCTGTTTCTCCCCCTAGGAAAGGAAGGGGAGGGGAAGGAAGGTGGACAGTACTGGGCCCCAAACCTCAGTAGACCTGCAAATGTCTGTAGATAATAGACACTGAGAAAGCACAGCAGGTGGGGCCTTCTATGCAACTGACCCAAGTTTGCTCCCCGGCATAGCATATGGTCTTCCGAGCCCCACCAGGAGTGACCCCTGAGCACAGAGCCAGGAGTAAGCCCTGAGAAGAGCTGTGTGTGGCCCCAAAACAAAACCCGAAATGTCTGTAAATAATAAAAAAAGTCACGGAGATGGAGGAAGATCATTGTTTGATAACAGAAACAACAATGACAAAGGAAGCAATTTCAGTGAAGTGCTAAGAAGTAGAAATTTCAGAAGAAAGGAATCAGGCAAAGAGACTAATCAGGTTTTCCAGAGGGGGTGACTTTTGGTTGGGTTTTTACAGTATAGACTGGTTGAGGGCAGTCAGAGTAAGGCAGATATTCCAAATAGAAGGAACTGGTATGTGCTGAAACCTAGGAGAATGTGCAAGCAATATATAAAGAATTTCAAACAAGAACATATTATACACACTGGGGAATAGAGAAATCGGAATGCTGAGATCAGGGTTTGAGTAATGTGAGGGGATGCATGGAGTGTCCAATGGTCCACACCTCTCGAGAAGCACGCAGCATCTTGATCTATGTCAGTGAACACCAGGCACCTCTGGGAAAACACAAGGATGAGTCCATTTGTTACAGATGGGGAATAAAAGAGATCTACAGCATCAAGTCCAGGAAAATTCTCAGAATCAGTAACCACAGTGCCCTATCACATGACAGGAATAAGCGCTAAATAAGATATCAAATAGCCCGTCCAGAACTGTGATGTGCTCATGTAGACTTACAGGCCCAGAACCTGAATAAGTTAAATCAAACTTTTAGATAGAAAGTAAAAAATGGAAAAGCATTTTAAATAGAAAATACTTGTGTCTTTCCTTAATTCCCAATTGTAAAATATGACTGGTCCCCTTAACCCTGCTTGAAATACTGGCTTCTGTGGCTAGCAGACTCTTCATATCTGAGCCCATAGGAACTAGGAAGGGAGCTAGCAAAGGGCTCTAGAGAGTTAAAACAAGCTCACTAATAAGCTAGGGTATATTTTTTCTCCTTTCTTCTTCTTTTTTTTTTTGTTTTTGTTTTTGGGCCACACCAGTGGTGCTCAGGATTTACTCTGGCTCTGAGGAGACCAGGTACTGGGGATTGAGCCTAGGTCGGCGGTGTGTAAGAACACTCTGCCCACTGTACTATCACTCCTGCCCCTCAAAGATATGTCTTGTGTGCTATAGGCTTAGTACAGCAATCAGATGGTACAAATTCTTGTTTCAGTTAGGTGTCTAGCCTCTTGCATTTGTGGAAGGTAAAAACAGGTGTTTATCAGGCTCCTGTCATACTACCCAACTAAATGTCTCTAACCTTTTTTCTGTTTGTTTTTTTGGCAACAAACCAGACTATTCTAGCACTAACTCCTGGCTCTGTGCTCATGGAATCACTCCTGGTGGGGCTTCGGGGACCATATTGGGTGCAGGAGATCAAACCCAGGTCAGATACATAAAAAACAAATGCCCTACCTATTAAACAATCGCTTCAGCCCTGAATATCCCTAACCTTTGAGGGCAAAACCACATGAACAATCCTGTATTTCCACGGACTTTCCTGGTGTCATTTTCAGAAAGACGAGCTTAGCAATAAGGCAGGGGAGAAAGAAAGATGGGGGGTGGGAGGAAGGGAAGAATGAGAGAAAACTCGAATAAGCCAAAGAATAAGTCATATTCTAAGTTTGTACTTAAACGGCATTTGGTGCTGAAGGGAGGCAGCCCTTCATTGACGATAGCATTTGTTGGTATCTTTTTTTAGTTTTTTTCTCCTCCCCTAGTTTATAAAAGGTGATTTCTGGAACCCTTCACAATAGAAAAGCTCAAGGGTTTACATTCAACTGTGACACCACTATGGATTCATTAAGAAGCATGTTTCAGGTTGCACTATAATTTCCCCATGTAACATAAACCTATGGAATCTGACATAAGCTGATTGCTCATGCTGGTTATTTTATTTACATTTCTGAATGGAAGGGATTTCAATACTCATAAAATATCTAACTGACTTATTATTTTCATCTGTTCTCTCTGAGAAGCTATTAGACAGAAGTCTGAACCTGTACAACTGGTTAAGCAAGCAGGGAAAAATTATTGCTCAAAATGGAGCTTGAGGCCAACTAAGAGATGTGGTTCCTCTCAATATCATCTGACATATAGAAGTTTCTTTTGGTTTTGCTTTTGTTTTTAAAGTTAAGTAATACTGTTCATTTTCTTTGGCCAAGTCCTTTGAGGACAGGTGGCAGCTATGCAGGAAGGCAGAAGACTACAGTTAATGTATTTTTTTCTGGGGACCAAATGTCAGAAGACCTGGCCCAGTCTGAATAGGCACATTTGAGAATGAAGGAGTGCGGGCTCCCCTGCAACTGCAAAACAGAAATGTTTCCTAACGACCAGACTTCTGAATTGGACAATGTCTTCACACCTCTCACTGTCCAGAGCTGTAAACTCTGTTAGCCTTGCCAGATAAAAATAAGTTCTTTTCCCTTAAGAGTCGCAAGCTCAAATGGATGCTAGAAAGCTAAGTCACATTAAATTCCGCAGCATGCAAGCTGTGCAAATTGTTCCTCTTCCTTTCTTCTGCAGCAATATATTCCTTAGCCCTCTAGTAAAACTACTGACCTATTTTTTCAACTCCATATGCTTTAATCATATTTATTGAAAATGTGCCTAATTACTATTTTCCAAGGACTGGGTCTATGTCCAGTTTAAAATATACCAAAATCAGGGGCTGGAGCGATAGTACAGCGGGTAGGGTGTTTGCCTTGCACGCAGCCAATTCGGGTTCAATCCCCATCCCATATGGTCCCCTGAGCACTGCCAGGAATAATTTCTGAGTGCAAAACCAGGAGTAATGCCTGTGCATTGCCGGTGTGACCCAAAAAGCAATATATATACATTGCAATAAAAGCAATATACACACCAAAATCATACACTCCAGTGATCCAGTTAATATAGTTAACTAAGCTTAATAAAAGTAGAATTTTATTACTTGAGAAGTAATCTTGGTATTTCCTCCTGTAAAAAAGAACTGATCAGCTAAATTCAGCTTGGAAGAAAGAGCAATTATAAAAATAGAATTATACTAAAATACAGAATATTTTAGTGCTTTGTCCCAATATCCTCATATTATCTATAAACCAAAAATGACTAATTTTTTGAACTAAGACTTTTAATGAACATGGATGTGTAATAGGCATATTTTGAAAATAGTTAAAAAATCAGTAACTAGGGGCTGGAGAGATAGCACAGCGGGTAGGGCGTTTGCCTTGCACGCGGCCGACCCGGGTTCAAATCCCAGCATCCTATATGGTCCCCTGAACATGGCCAGGGGTAATTCCTGAGTGCAGAGCCAGGAGTAACCCCTGTACATTGCCAGGTGTGACCCAAAAAGCAAAAAAAAAAAAAAAAAAAAATCAGTAACTACAGGACACAGCTTTGATGCTAACTATTCACTCTTTCATGTATCAACAGAGCCAAATAATTTTAGTCTTGACTCTTGCTATTCTAAATCTGCTTCACAATGATACTGTGCTGCTTCATTTTCTAAACCAGGAGGTCCTAGGATGTCCTTAGCCCACATTAGTCTGTCAATATCATGAATGAGCAAGTATACACAAGAAAGATGAAAATGTATGAATCTTATGACTGCTACAAAGTAAACCTGAGGAGAGATAGTTTCTTTAATGTTTGAACTGCTAGATGCTTGACTTTTAAAAACAAATTCTGAACTATCCAGATAAACACTATGAATGCTACTTTTTTCACAAACCTGAATTTTGCCACTTAGGTTTAAGATGCAAGTTCTCCATTTGTCTCTTTTTGTTTGAAAACAATCCTAACCAAATTAATTATAAAAGGAAGAGTCCTCTATAAATCTAGATTGGCTTTTGGGGGTCACTTTATCTTATGTGAGGCATATGAAAATAACTCACAGTCCGATGAATGCAAGGATGAATTGATCTACCGCTAAGGCAGTAGCCTCTCTCTTATACTACACCCTCTTGCCCTTCTTAAATACACTTCCAATAGGCAGACCATAAGTTACTTTTGAACAGGGATTGTACTTGTATTTTATGATGATGCCAGTACAGACTGTTTCATTGAAAGAGTAAGAGAACAATTTTGTGAGTAGTTACAGTTTGACGCAATGAATTCAAACATTAGGCTTGTATTATACTACAGAATAATTATTACCATGATACAGCATGTTATAGGACACTAGATAATCTATTTAAAAATGTGAAGCCTTGATTAAAAACTAAACTTTGAAACAACTAAGAAATGCCTTATTGGAATCCCTCCACTCAATAAAACAGTATGGAAAGAAGAATCTTTTCAGAGCGTCCAAGATTCCTAATTTCATTTTCTGACAGTTTTTTTTTTTAAAGGCAGTATTAAAATAGCTAAACTATACTGAGAGAAAATTAATAAGAAAAGTTTTCAGTTAGGGTTAAGTTGAATTAGAATCTGAAGGCATCCAATAGAGCTAAATCCTAAAGGGATCAGAGTCAAGTAAATAAAAACTCCAGCTGAATTTTTATCAGAGGGAAAAATTTCAACTTTGGGTACCCCAGCAACCAAGGATGAATTATGTATAAGATTAGTAAAGTGCCTTCATCCACACCCCAGCCAGAGAACATTCTTCTATCTCATTGTGACTGAAAGAAAAACAGCAATGTACTTGCCTGCCAAGAATAGTTATAAGTATATTCTAGATAGAAGTCTAACAAACTGAGGGATTAAAATTTAATTGTAAAGCAGCTGCTACCTGGGAATAAAAGCTTAAACTTTGACTTTTGGATTCCAGCATATTGAAAAAATGAAAACAATAACTGGCATGTTCATAATAAAGAGTGTGAGAAAATACTGCCTTCTCAAATCCTCCTCAAAAATGCTTCTTTGATTGCTGTGTTGGTAATCTGCAAGTGCTCACTACAAGTTCTTTGGAACCATAGCTCTTCCCTAAACTTTGATTAGTAAATATATGGCTTAATTCCAGAATATTTTAAATTTAAATTTCAAATTACACATGAAGATAGAAGAGAATTATGTACTCTGAATTTTCAGAATATCAGTTGTCTTAATTTTGTTCAGCATCACCTGAAGCCCAAATAATTTTTCCCTTAAAGCTGGATACTTAAGATAAAACTAAAGCAATCTTTTTTTTTTTTTTCTTTTTGGGTCACACCCAGCAGTGCACAAGGGTTACTCCTGGCTCATGCACTCAGGAATTGTAGGGAGACATTTTACAAGCCTGGTTCTTATCCTCTAGTCAAGCGGAGGCTTATTTGGGATTCCTGTAACAAGGTCACCACTGCTGACCTTACTGATCTTATCAGTTCGCCATTCATCTCTCACTAGCCAACGCCCATGCCTGATCTGCATTTTACTATTGTTCCTATGGGGGTCCAAGCATGCATACCATCCCCTCCCACCAAGAGGTATAAGTATTGTAACTGCAGTAGAATAAACTCTCTCTCTTTCTCTCCTCCTCCTTCTGCGTCTGCATCTGTTCATTCGGCTGCGTCCCCTCCTTAGCCCCGTGAAAGGTCCTCCCTGCAGGACAGGATGACGCCCGCAGGGAGGACCCCACAAAGAATTACTCCTGGCAGTTCTCAGAGGACCATATGGGATACTGGGAATCGAACCCGGGTAGGCCACGTGAAAGGCAAACGCCCTACCCACTGTGCTATTGCTCCAGCCCCAAAACTAAAGCAATCTTAAGGTTATAAAAGAATTGAGAGAATTTTACTTTATCCTCATACTCAAGTAGAATATCAACACTACTCAAACTTTTTTTTTTTTAAGTTTTAGGGCCAAACCCAACAATGCTGAGCGATTACTCCTGGCTCTGTGCTCAGGAATCACTCCTGGTGGTGCTTTGGGGACCATATGGGAAGCCACAGGGATCGAACTCAGGTCAGCTGTGTGAAAGCAAATGCCCTCCCAGCTGTGCTATTGCTCCAGCCCCCCAAACTTTTTTCAAGGTCTTTTCAATATTAGAAATACAACAGTTTCCGACCTACTGGGACAACTGTTAGAAGATTGTACCAATGCAACTTTCTGCTACCTGCTATGTAAAGTTCTCACTACAGCATAAGAAAAATAAAACCCACAAGTTATAATGTTATGTTTATTTTTTTTTTTTTTTTTTTGCTTTTTGGGTCACACCCAGCGATGCTCAGGGGTTACTCCTGGCTCTGCACTCAGGAATTACTCCTGGCGGTGCTTGGGGGACCATATGGGATGCCGGGGATCGAACCCGGGTCGGCCGCATGCAAGGCAAACGCCCTACCCGCTGTGCTATCGCTCCGGCCCCTGTTATGTTTATTTTTTTAATGTAGGAGTACTGCTATTTTTCAGCCATTGATTAAGCTGATTGAACTGAGCATGAATACCACATTACTTTATTAAAATTAAAAAAATTTTAATTGAATAACCATGAGATAGATCATTACAAAGCTATTCATAATTGGGTTTCAGTCATACCCATCCCTCCACCTAGCACCCATCCCTCCACCAGTGTATATTTCCCACCATCAATGTCCCCCATTTCCCTACCACCATTCCCCATTCCCCCAGACCCCCAGCCCCAGCCTCCCTCTATGGCAGGCACTTTCCTTCTTGCTCTCTTTCTCCTTTTCTTTTTGTGCATTACGGTTTGCAATACAGGTGTTAACAGGTCACAGTGTTTGTTCAGGGCATTCAGTATTTTTATCAGGACAGTAAGGCTGGAGTAGCTTTTCAATTTAGTGGTCACTCTGGGTGTGGATGTGACTTCCCAGGCTTCTGGAAGTACAGGGAAGTTGGGGGAAGTAGCCCATCCGAACTTCGAGAAAGCCTGGAGATTTCAGTCACAAAACCCACCTACCAGAATTTTCAGCAAATTATATCTTGGTGAGGTCCATCCTGAGATGGTGGATTCAGCCAGGGAGTATGACGGTGATTTTGGACTGTGGAAGCAAGCAGTGCTGGGGGCTCTGCTTGGGTAGGCACCAAGCCAACCTGCCCCCCTCTGATTTACCAGAGTCTGTTTGTTCAGCCATACGCAGGTCTGAGATTAACTGTGGCTTTTGATCTCTTTTGAGATTTATCTATGGGTCTCTGAAATAAGGCCAATAAATGAGCTTGTATAGCTGAGCCGGAGGTGGTTTGTGGACATGGCTCCCACATACCTAATTTTTGGCCATTTAATTTCTTGATAAACTTGGTCCCAAGTTTCTGGGGTCTGCCAAAGGTACAGAGGCAATTTTGAGGTATCAGGAAGCCTGAAGACACCATCACGTTGCTGATGCACTAGCCCTGCTGACAGCACCATACCCTCGAGTTATAATGTTTTAGACCAAAATTTTATTCTGTTCACTTATACATCCCCCCATAATCCTTCACAAACATACCCTTTAATTTTGAAAATAAAATAATGTGAAAACCTAAGATACACATTATAGCTTATGCTGAAAGTTTAAATCGTTTCAGAACCAAATTCCCTCCCATTATAAACCAGTGCCTATAGTCTCTCTAGTACTGTTATATATTTTAGAAGATAAGCTGAAATTCTTCACATGGTTGAGTATGTTATGATTAAACAGCATCCTTAAGTGGTTAACTAGGAAAAATAGGAATGAAGTTACAGTGAATCAGTTTGAAAAAAAAAAAAACAGAAAACAAATGTTCAGTTTTTTAAGGTTATTTGTTAGAAGAGACAGTGTCTATTAAAAAAAGTAAATCTACTTATGTCTTTACTTTTGCGTTAAACATTTCTACAATTTTCTGTAAAAAAGAAATCAACTTTTTCACTTAAAACCCTTCTCCTTGCCTTTTCTGCTTCCCTACGAGCTTGACCCCGGCAGCAACTGAGCTACTATGGACACGAGCAGCTCCCGGAGAGGCCCCCAGACTGGGATGGGAGCCCCTGGCCCACTCGCCGCCAGCGGGGCAGGGCTTTCTCTCTCAACTCTTCCTTATTGGGCACAGCAAGGCAACAGCCGGTTTTAGAACACAGAATGCAGGTACCAGCAGGACGTCCAGGTGATCCCAGAGGGTGGGTTTGCCGGTCCCACCCTTTACCGATATTTAAGCACAGCGCCACTCGGGCCTGGTCTTTTCTGCTGCCCTACGAGCTCGACCCCAGCGGCAACTGAGCTACTTTGGACATGAGCAGCTCCCGGAGAAGCCCCCAGACTGGATGGGAGCCCCTGGCCCATTCGCCGCCAGCAGGGCAGGGTTTTTCTCTCCAGGCTTCTCCATATGAGCACCACAAAAGGAAAGTAAAAGTTTGCAGGGATGCAAATACTGGCAGAATTTTCCTTGGACTTCATACAAAAAAAAAACAACCAAAACCGCGCGGCCGCGACCTATTATATCTTTATTGTCAGCAATGTGAAAGGGTTCCTTTTTAGCAGGTCTGACTGTGGGGGTTAACTCCAAACAATGATACTGAGTTTTTTGTTGAAATATAGAAGGTAATCAAAGTAGCAACCATTTCTCTAGACTGTAAACTAAGCCATAGCCCCACGCCGGCCGACGAGAGGAAATAGCCTCCTTTCTCAGTTCATTTCCCTTTTCTGGGAGAAATGCGGTGTGGCGTCCACCATATTATGAGGTCTATGAAGCAGGCACAAACTTAGAGGTGCGGGAATTAAAATTTAAAAAAATTATGTACTTGGAACAGCGGGACACTTGGGGAGTCTCGGGCCGATACCAGAGCATGCTCCACCGAGATTCGACCCGGGTGGAATCACACACTTGTGCGGCCACACACTTGTGTGGCCACATTGCTGCAGATCAACCAGAATCCAGAGGAACTACTTTTGGTTCCAGAAACTGCTTGCAGCCATGTCTCTAGACTGTGAACTAAGCCATAGCCCCATGCTAGCCCAGGACAGGAAATATCTCTTTTTCTCGTCGGGCGGTGTGGTGTCAGCCATAATATGAGGACTATTTATTAAGCAGGCATGAACTTGGTGGCACGGGAAGGAGGGGAAAAAAATTCTATGTACTTGACAGTGGAACTTCATATCTCTCTAGTCTCAGCAATGGAAAACTAATTATCAAATGCTTCATTGGCAGTAGGGCTGTCTTTCTTGGGGGAAAACTCCAACAATAGTGAGTTTTGTGTTGAATTATGGAAAGTAATCAAGGTAAAGAGAAAATGAAGTGAAATTTATCAATTACGCAGGCGGGGATGGGGGGGCAGGTGTTGGGAGGTAGACTGGGGTCTTTGGTGGTGGAATATGGGCATGGGTGAAGGGACGGGTGTTTGAGTATTGTATAACCGAGACATAAGTCTGAGAACTTTGTAACTTTCCACATGGTGATTCAATAAAATTAATTTTAAAAATAAATAAATAAATAAAAATTAAAAAAAAAAAAACCTTCTCCTTGCGGGGTGGGCGGGATGAGGTGGGGAGAGAGAGAGACAGAGACAGAGAAATAGGAATTAAGGCACTTCCCTTGCATTAGCTGAATGCCTGGTTCAATCCCTGGCACATTATAGTACCCTAAACCTTAGCACAGAACCAGGAGTAAGCCCTAAGCAATGGTGGGTGTGGCCCAAATACCCAAAATCAAAAATAAACAAGCAAAAAACAAATTATTCTTCAAATTCAACCCCTACAAAAGACCTCTCAGGCAAAACTGTGTCACTATAACCACTCTGTAGTTCTACCTATTTTATACTCTCAGATTATATTTGGCTTCAAATTTGTACTTGGGAAGCGGTATGTTATTGAAACAAGTATATAAATGCCATGACTAAAGTACTGTCTATTGTGTGATTTTCAAGAAAATCACTTAACTTTAATGACTCACTCTTCCCCATCAGTTAACACTGGAAAATCCTAACAGTTCTGACACTATAAATAAGAGTGTAAGTAAAACTTTTTTAAAGGTAACTAACAAAAATACAAATTACTCTTAGTTTAGAAATGTAATATATTAAGAAGTCATACTAACTTAGTTCTTTTGGGAATTAGAAATTTAACTGGGGAGTGGGGGAATGCAATTCCATTCAAGAAAAAAGCCAACTGGGCCGGAACGATAGCACAGCGGGTAGGGCGTTTGCCTTGCACGCGGCCGACCTGGGTTCGATCCCCGGCATCCCATATGGTCCCCCAAGCACTGCCAGGAGTAATTCCTGAGTGCAAAGCCAGGAGTAACCCCTGAGCATCGCTGGGTGTGACCCAAAAAGCAAAAAAAAAAAAAAAGAAAAAAAAGAAAAAAGCTAACTAGTATTCCTCAAGATGAGAATTTTCTTGTATCCCATTATTCTCTCCTTTTGGAGCACCGTGCCGGAGCAGCAAAATACAATTATTTTCCTAAAATAAATAAATAAAATAAAGTCTTCTAATGTGAATTTTAGTTCACTAGTATAATAGATTTGGAATGAGTGGTTTCCTTCTAATCACAGTTCTTCCACAAACTACTATATAGTCCAACTTCCCAAGTACAAGTGATTGAGCAATAAATAAATTAGTAGCAGTTGCAGATAGAAGTTCTAAAGTTTAGCTCTGAGATTTCATTATGAGGGGGAAAAGATGATTATACTGCCAAATAAATTTAAGTCATGCTTTGGTGAACTTCATACTTATCAGAAACTTCCCACAAACTTCATAATTAAATGCTGAGGAAGGCATAGAGATACCCATTAAAAGTACACTGCCCCGGTTAGGGAGACAGTTCAGAAGAATGTAGCATATACTCTGCATGAAGGAAGCCTGGGCTCAATACCATGTACCATGCATGGTTCACCAAGCACCACGGGGGTGGTGGGGGAGAGAGGGGACTCACAAGCACTGAGCCAGTGAGCCAGGAACAGCCCCAGAGCACCGAAAGACCTCTCAGGCAAAACTGTGTCACTATAACCACTCTGTAGTTCTACCTATTATATACTCTCAGGTTATATTTAGGAAATAAAAGCAAAGCAACAAAAAGTACACTGTCCTGATTTGTAGTCTTTTATATTTGGATATACAATATTTGGATAAAGAAAATACTAGCAAATTAATAAATTAATTTCGTTCTTTTATTATTTTTGTTTTGGGATCATACCCAGCAACTCAGGGATCACTCGCACTGGGTTCAGGGGACCACAGGGGGTAGAGGAGATCGAACCTGGGTCAACCGCATGCAAGGCAAGCACCCTACCTACTGTACTATTGCACCGACCCTCTATTATTTTTAAAGTTATTTTTATTTTCTGGGGCTCTTAGGGAGGTCCCTCCTGGTGATCCTTGACCAACAGGGCTGGTAGTTCAGTGCTACAGCCATCATGCAGTGCCATAGGTCTGGCAGTGCCGGATTATCTTGGCCAACTGAGGTGGTGCTGGGGGCTTCCTGGACCATATCCAGTAATGCTCGGAAGATCAGGTGATGCTGGGGATTGAACCAGAGTCTTCTGCCTGCAAGGTGCATGCCTTAACCCTTAGACTATCACTTTAGCCCCAGAATGGGGTGCTTTTATTACAGGATAGTTTCTAGAAAATAGTTCAGAAACCACTGTACAAACATCATAGTTCCAGATTAGCATTTCATACAAATATAAGCTTAGTTATAATTCAAAATGTTTTAAAAGCTCTTATAAATTTTTATGAATTAAAATAAATTCCATCTTTTTTAAAAAGAGAATACATTTTCAAACAAAGGGTAGAAACTTATTTTATTTCTAACTTGTTTGTTTGTTTTATGGCCATACCTGGCAATGCTTGGGGCTTACTCCTGGCTCAGTGTCTCAGTGTTTAGGGATAACTCCTAATGGGGCAGCTCAGTGAGACTATCTGGGGTACCGGGAATTGAACCCAGATCAGCTGCATTCAAGGCAAGTGCCCTACTGGCTGTACTTTCTCTCTAGCCCCAAGAAACTTATTTTAATTGCCAATTTAATTCTTGATTGGCCCTTAGTTTTAATAGAGAGGTATACAACCATCACAGACTTTTAGTACTGATGAAGTCAGAAGGTGAATGAAAAAATCTTTATTCTCTGAAAAGATTTCATAGTTACAGCAATGGAAAATTAAGTAACTTAAAAAATTACAAAAAACAGCCCTAATTATTAATATTATAATAATCTATTGTCCCAGAAAAAGTGGAGAAGAGTGGACAAACCTTCCCCAAAGTTTTGATCACTAGTCAGTAAAAAACACTTGGCAATTATATTTGCTTATTATTTTTTAAAATGTAATTTGAGGAGAAAAATGTTAATCATTTTTGTGTAGGGAACTGAAGAAATCTCAGTGAAACATTTTGTAGAGAGGTCTTTTGTTAGTGTAACATTTGACCTCCTATATCTTTGGAAATCATACAACTTGGCTAATGTTGTCCTTAAAGAATTAATCAAGTAGATTGTTAGGCCCTAGTTACAGCTGAGCCAGCCAATTATGAGTTGCTCAGAAATTCATCACTGGCATGTCCAACCACAGTTTCCCACATAAAGCTTAGTAGAAATATGTGGAGATAGGCCATTTCCACCCAGCACAGCTACAACATGTGTTCAGTGAAATAAATTTCAACAGTCTTGCCTTAGTGAAACAAATGACTTGAAAATCCTATTTCTGTCTTTACCCATAATACCTTCTCCTGCCAGCATCACTCAGATTGCCCTATTTAGTTAAATGCAACAAGAGATTTTATATCCAAACACTCTTCTGAATTCAAAGAACTAAAGTCACATGCCACAAACCTAAATTCATTAGTAAGTTAGTGAAATCCCCAAAGAACATCTTTAGTCTTTTGACCATTGTGACAACGCCCTCCCAAGGTTTACTAAGAAGAAAGCTTTCCTTGCACAAGACAAACGAAAGGGGCCAGAGCAGATGAAGACTGGTTCTCTAAGGAGAGGGCAGTGCCGTTCTTAAATAAAGAAGCTCCTTTCAGATAAGCAGAATCAGATTCCAGTTCATTTGCTTTGCTGGCTACCCTTACTTTGAACTCTCATATTTAACCCAGCAGGCTTCAAAGCAGGTGAGAAAATGACCTACCACTTAAAAGCAATTTTTCCTTTTTCAGGAATTCTGGCCTTGGTAAGTATCAGCTCTGATATAAGCACATTCCACATCTCCAGGGATTTATGCAATTTTTTTTTTCATTACTCTAGGTCTAATGTCAGACTTGGTTTTAATCTGAGCCAGGAGAAAAGTCAGGGAGGAGACAAAGTTCCAACTTGCTGAAAGTGAAGTCTTAGTCCACATAGCTTCTTACTATGCAAATGGACACACATGCATGGGATATTAGAACCATTAATATTCTAGTTCATTTTCTTCATTTACCTAAATCTGTTGTACAGCAAACATTATCAAAAATCATTAATTCTACTGGAAAGTCCTCACAAAAATAGCAGTTTTGCAGCAAATGCTTTTTAATAAATTTAAACTGAAGTTATTCTAGCTGGTGAACAATAGGAAAAGATTTATCAGATAAAAGCTATCAGGAACAATGGTAATAATGGAGGAAAGGAAAATTTCTTAGATTGTCCATCTATTTCTACCATATTTGGCTATCAAATAGCTAACTTAATTGAAGATCCTAGCCAGGGCAGTTTGAAACTTATCACAGATTTCTTTCTATAAGTCACTTTGCCACTGCTGAGAACTGGAAACATTTCTCAAGTTTCTGTAGTCCTCAGATACTGATGTACCAGGAGAGCACGAATGTACTATGTGAGCCATTCCTAACCACCACTGATGCTAGTGTTTCTATGGGGAAGTGCATTTTGAATTTGCTATTTATTACGAGGAGTTCAAATGTGAAGTGCTGCATTTGGTGACTTGATGATAAAAATGGCAATAACAACTGCTAACACCTAGAGCAGAGCTTTTTAAAAATACATTACATATTTTAAATGCATTAAACCCTCACTAAAATACATGAGGCAGTATGCTTCTTGCTTTACAACTAAGGGAACAAAGATTTAAATAACTTACCCGAGGCTCATAGCTAATATGTGACAGGGCTAGAATTCAAAGCAAGTGTCTAGTTCAAATGCTCATAAGGAATACAATGTTGGGGGCTGGAGCGATAGCACAGTAGGTAGGGCATTTGCTTTGCACTTGGCCGACCAGGGTTCGATTCCCAGCATCCCATATTGTCCCCCCAAGCACCGCCAGGAGTAATTCCTGAGTTCATGAGCGAGGAGTAATCCCTGTGCAATGCTGGGTATGACCCCCCCCCCAAAAAAGTTAGAGACTGCCCACTCTGTAATCATTTGCCATTAACTTGTAAATGGAATCAGTCTTGAAATTACTGTACACCAAATATTGATTTTTTCAGGCACTTTCAGGAAATATTTAGCATTTTGGAGCTCAAAATATACATGTTAAAGTCCCAGGGACAAAATGTGGCTGTAAAAATCTACACTAGTCACAAAAATACCAAAAATAGTAAATGCTTATTTATTGTCCATCAATTAGAATAGCATGTGGTCAAAAATAAAAGCTTTGATTTTAAAATGTGTGATTTTTCATTCTCCACTCTACTGAGGGAGCGCTATGGCGCTTCTGTGATACCACCTTACAGCTTCTTCTGCTGCAGTGACGGTGCCACAGGTAAAGGTAAACGCTACATCCTAACGCTGATGGATCGAACAAATGATGAGAATACTCCACATTCTTTACCAACAACTGCTACATACCAACTACAGTCTGTACCTCCCTCCTCACTTCATTTTACCTCCTTCCAATCCCCGAGATAAATTCAGGAACTATCTCTTCTTCTTCCTGTCTACAGTCTCAAATACACAGTGTCTATCTTTTCCAGTTGTTAAATGGATTCCCTTTCTAGTACAATTTTTTTCCATGTCATATAACACAATACAGTCACTTCAGATGGAGACTCACTGACTCCCCAGTCAGCACGACAGCCAATACAGATGATACAATTACTAAACCTTCTTTACACTAAACGAAAACATTTTTCCACCCAGATATCAACAATCCCTGAGCAACAATGTAAAGTCATTCTTCCTGAAGCCTGACCCAGATCAAGGTCAGACACGGACTCCTGGGCCTATAACTAGTGGAACTTCATATGTTAAACAGTAGACATTTAGGGAAAGAAGAGAAACCAGTGCTCTGAATACTGGTGCCAGAAGAAAACGAACCAACCCTGTCCTTCTTTTCTTTACTTTTCTCACATTCTTTTTTTACTTCCTGGTGGTGCACAAGCTCCCTCCTGGTTCTGTGCTTGGGGATCATCCCTGGCAGTGCTCCATATGAGGGACCCTATGCAGTGCCGGAGACCAAGCCCAAGTCAGCTGATTGCCTTACCCACTGTCCTCTCAGTCCCTGGCAGGAGAGGGGTTGTGAAGGAAGGAAAACAAATTGTGAAGAAACAGAGAATTAGAATGTAAGCTTACAGAGAAAAATGTACAATATACATTATTAAGGGATAAATTGTTTAAAAGGTTATCTGATTTTGTTTTGGGTTTTATGTTTTGGTTTTTTTTGTTTTTGTTTTTTGGGTCACACCCAGCGATGCACAGGGGTCACTCCTGGCTCATGCACTCAGGAATTACTACTGGCGGTGCTCGGGGGACCATATGGGATGCTGGGAATCGAACCTGGGTCGGCCACGTGCAAGGCAAATGCCCTACCTGCTGTGCTATCACTCCAGCCCCCTTATGTTTTGTTTGGGGGGCTACACCTGGCAGTGCTTAGGGCTTACTCCTGGCTCTGTACAGTGATCTCTCCTGATGTGGCTTCAGGGTGCCTGGAACTAAACCTTGGCCAGCCACGTGCAAACCAAGCACCCTACCCACTGTACTATCTCTCTGGCCCCTGTTTCTCTGTTTTTCTGTGTGGGACTGTACTAAACCAACATTTTTCTTTCTTTTCTCCCTTTTACTTTTGATGGGGGTGCATCTGGCTGTGCTCGGGGCTTCTTCCTGGCTCTGAGCTCAGAAATCATTCCCAGCAATGTTCTGGGGATTATATAGGGTGCCAGGGAAGAAGCCATGTCAGCAGTACACAAGGCAGGCACTTTACCCAGTGTTTTCTTTCTGAGCCTGAACAACTGGAGAGATGTAAAGAAAGGCTTTTTAAAAAAAAGGTTTAGAGACTTTTATGGGTATCTAGGTAGCTTTACTTGACCCAGTAAAACTTTCAATTTAAAAGTTTTAAGCAGGGGCAATCTTGGGCTGGGGCCGATACTTGTTCGTGCTCCGCCGAGATTCAACCCGGGTGGCCATGCTTTTGCATGGCCGCTTTGCTGCTGAATGACCAAGATCCAGAGCCAGCTACACTACTTCTGGTCCCAGCAAGTGCTTGCACCCATGTCTCTAGACTGTGAACTAAGCCTTTTCCCCATGCTGGCCGAGGAGGGGAAATATCCTTCTTCCTCGGTTTTTCTTCCCTTTGTGGGAAGAAACAGCATGGCGTCCGCCATATTATGGGACTTTTAAGCAGGTATGAACTTGGTGGCATGGGAAGGAGAAAAAAAAATGTGTTTTGAACTTGAAACAGTGGGACACTTGGGCAGTCTCGGGCCAGGGCCGATACCGGCTCGGGCTCCACCGAGATGCGACCCCGGTGGCTATGCTTTTGCATGGCCGCTTTGCTGCTGAACAAGCAAGATCCAGAGCCAGCTACACTACTTCTGGTCCCAGCAAGTACTTGCTGCCATGTCTCTAGACTATAAACTAAGCCTCAGCCCCATGCTGCCCCAGGAAGGGAAATGGTGCAATTTCCAACATAAATCTCCCTGAACTTAATTAATAAAATACAGAAATCCTAAACTTCATATCTCTTCATTCTCATCAATGGAAAACTAATTATCAAATGCTTCCTTGTCAGTAGGGCCGTATTTTTTGGGGGTAAACTCCAACAACAATAGTGAGTTTTGTGTTGAAATATGGAATGTAATCAAGGTAAAGAGAAATGAAGTGAAATTTTTCAGTTATGCAGGTGGGGGTGGCGGGGTGGGGGGTGGGAGGTATACTGGGGTTTTTTTGGTGGTGGAATATGGGCACCAGTGAAAAGACGGGTGTTTGAGCATTGTATAACTGAGACATAAGCTTGAGAACTTTATAACTTTCCACATGGTGATTCAATAAAATAAACAAACAAATAAATAAATTAAAGTTTTAAGCAAAAGAACAAAATAATCATGAAACATCTTTTCTACTATCAGTCCTGACAAACTCCTTGACCTGGCTCAGAAAATAGAGAAGTAGTTCAAAATTAAAATATTAAAAAATTAAAGTCTTACATAGTTCTATACCTAAGTTTGGAGGAGGTTAATAAGAACTGGCATACACAGTAATACTGGATGAAGAAGTACATTCTATACCCAGAGCAAATGTTTCTTCTGTCCCACCTTATAACTGCGATCAGGAATTTAAAGAACAGAAAATCCTTAGAACTAATTAATTCATTTAGTTAAAAAAAATAAAAAGCATTGGTGAAGGGATGGGCACTCAATCATTGTATGACTGAAACATAAGCACGAAAGTTTCTAATTACTTTAATTAGTAACAAGTACCACATTTACCACCAAAAATGTTCTACAAAGAACAACTTTATTATATAAAGCATTATATACTTTAAACTTTTAAGCAACAAAACTATGGTTCAAGTCACAAAAAAATGACATATTTATAGCAACACTTTAGAAATCAATTCCTATAATTTACTGTAACAAATATCTTCCATTGCTCAACTGTACAAACAGATCACATATGGTTTCTTGCATTTTACAAATATTCTACAAAAGTCCTTGAGATCATACTTACAGCTTTAGCTAAAACACCCATGATTTCAGGGAACTGGTGTGTGAGAAGGGCTATCACTGCTGTGGAAGAACACAGTCCTGCTGTGAAATGGATGAAAAAAGGAAGGTCTTTCTTGGGGTAAACAGAAACATGATGAAAAGCTGCGAGGGAGAAAAGTAGAAATGGAGTTTTTCAGAGTAATAGTATAAATGCTTTAATATTTCAAAACAATCTCTTTTTAAAAACAACAACAACAAGAGAAAACAGTTTTTAAAAGAGAGAGAGGTTCTGGAGCAGCAGGAAGCTGGAGTTGCACTTGCCTTGCACACAGCTGCCCTAATTCCTAATTCAACCCCAAGCACCACATAAGGTCCCTCAAGCACACCAGGAGTGACCCCTAAGTACAGAGCCAGGAGTAAATTCTGAGCACTGCCAGGTATGGCCCCCAAAACAAAACAAACAAAAAGAGTGTAGAAGAAAGGGAGAAAGGCAGGGAGAGGGGAGAGGGAAGAGGAGGAAGGAAGGAAGGGAGGGAGGAAGGGAAGAAGGGAGGGGGAGAGAGGTCAGAAAAGTGTGTGACTAAGCAGAGCAGAGCTAGCTCTTCATTATTCGCTCCCACAATAAAAGCATATCTACAGAGCCAGATATTTGTCTACACAGCCAGAGACAAAGCACTACAAATATATATTTATATACAGATTTCCTAGAATCATCAGTTTATAGTTTTACTCAGCTATTTATTTTAAAGAACAGTTTTAAAATTTTTTTGTTGTTGGTGTTGTTTGTGTTACTCCTGTAATGCTCAGGGGTGACTACTGGCTCTGCACTCAGGAATTACTCTTGGCTGGGCTTAGGGTTGGGGGTGAGGACCATGTGGGATGTCAAGGATTGAACCCAGGTCAGCTGAGTGGAAAGCAAGTGCCATACTTGCTGTACTATTATGCTGGCCCCCAGTTTTATTCAGTTATTAATAAGTGTTCCAGGACTGGAGAGTTAATATAGTGTGTAAGGCATTTGCCTTGCACATACCTGACCCAGATTAGCTCCCCAGCACCCCATATTGTCCCCAAAGCCCAGTGTGACCTAAAATGGGGGGAAAAAGGTGTTCTATTATGTGGCCTTTACATTCAGTAGAGTAAAAAATGAGTTAGTATGATAAAGTCCTAGACTGAAGAGCATGCGTGAAGTTCTCTGTTATTTTACCACTTTCACAGTACAATTTTACTCAGTATAATCTTTTTAATGATTGGATACTTCGGTACCAATCATATTAAACTATTCATATCTTATCTGAAATTTTAACAATGCTGACATAAATCTATTATAATGCTTGGCAAACAGTAGGTGCTCAATACATGTCTATGAAACTGAGAACTATTCTGGGACTTCTTTAGTCCAGAAAGTTGACCACTCAGAGCTGGACACAAACCCAGGAATTCCTGATGTAATATCCTGCATAAGTAAAGAATGACTAATTCTGTACTGAGTCAAGGTCAGCTATAAATTTTACTCCTTTTTAGACATAATGATTCACAGAGAAGATTACACCTCAGTTTTCATCAGTAGTCATGGAGTTTTCTATACTATATTCAGAAAGTATATACCAAAACCCAAAGCCATTAAAAATAGAGAAAACTTCTAGCCCTGCACTATTTAAAGTAAAAAATACTAAATCTGAATTTCTCTTAAAGTTAGAAACTTTTAAAGCTTTAGAAACACTGTGTTTTTAGCATCCAAAGATCCAACAGGTTCATTTTTCCAATCTCTTAATCATGAGAAGATGGGGCTGGAGCAATAGCACAGCAGGTAGGGTGTTTGCCTTGCACACAGCAGACCCGGATTCAATTCCCAGCATCCCATATGGTCCCCCAAGCATCACCAGAAGTAATTCCTGAGTGCAGAGCCAGGAGTAACTCCTCAGCATCGCTGTGTGAGACCCAAAAATAAGCCGAGAAAAAAAAATCATCTTTTTTTTTTTTTTTTTTTGCTTTTTGGGTCACACCTGGCGATGCACAGGGGTTACTCCTGGCTCTGCACTCAGAAACCACCCTTGGCAGTGCTCAGGGGACTATATGGGATGCTGGGAATCGAACCTGGGTCAGCCACGTGCAAGGCAAATGCCCTACCCGCTGTGCTATTGCTCCAGCCCCGAGAAGAAAACTCTCTTAGCACACCAAGAGAAACCAACCAAGGCACTTGCAAAGACTGGGAACAAATACCTTCATGTGCTAATAGTTGATATAGTTCCCATCATTTGAGAAATACCAAAATTAGTAGTTTATCCCATCATTTTGTGGTTTACAAAATAATTTATATTGGTTTGTTTGATTTTTTCAATAATGGCCCTATGAGATAGTACTAACCCTACTTTTTAAGGTAAAAAAAAATGAAGTTTCATTGAAATACTTTCCTAAAATTATACAGCAGAAGAAACCCATTTCTCTATATATTGCTTTCTCTAGAATCATTTGTCAGTCAATATTTGGCTAATTCATCAAACTATGAATCACCAGTATAGAAAGAGTCTCTTGGAATTCAAGTTCAAATTTCATCACCGGCTTGCTGAGAAAAATGTATCAGGAGGCATAAAAAACAACTAAACAGCTATGTGATCGAGGGGAATAGTTCAAGTTTGAGCTTGAATTCCAGAATGTTGTAAGTCATATCAAAGTTGAAGGAAAATTGAAAACAAAAAACATTACATACTCCTGGGTATTAAGAATTCCACATTATTTTAATAAACTGTTCATTCTGTCACAGTTAGAGACTAGAGAAAATAACCTAAGGACATACAATATAATCAAACTATCTCCACCCCTAGCACATCTCTCCTTTGGTACCTTATAAATTTGCAAATGAGTGTCACCCTATATGGAGCTGAAGACCTGCCCAAAATAAAACTACTTTTACGATGGGAGGCATCACCCTCCCCAACCTCAATCTTTACTACAAAGCAGTAACAACTAAAACAGCATGGTACTGGAACAAAGGCAGAGCCGTAGACCAATGGAACAGGGTGGAATACCCTTACACACAACCCCAAATGTATGATCATCTAATCTTTGATAAGGGAGCAAGAGATGTGAAGTGGAGCAAGGAAAGCCTCTTTAACAAATGGTGCTGGCACAACTGGACAACCACATGCAAAAAAATGGGCGTAGACCTTGACCTGACACCATGCACAAAAGTCAGATCAAAATGGATTAAAGACCTCAACATTAGACCACAAACCATAATGTACATTGAAGACAAGGTCGGCAAAACCCTCCACGATATTGAAGATAAAGGTATCTTCAAAGGTGACACAGAACTAAGCAATCTAGTAAAAACAGAGATCAACAAATGGGACTACATTAAACTAAAAAGCTTCTGCACCGCAAAAGATACAGTGAGCAGAATCCAAAGACTATCCACAGAATGGGAAAGGATATTTACACAATACCCATCAGATAAGGGGTTGATATCAATGGTATATAAAGCACTGGTTGAACTCTACAAGAAGAAAACATCCAACCCCATCAAAAAATGGGGTGAAGAAATGAACAGAAACTTTACCAAAGAAGAAATACGAATGGCCAAAAGGCACATGAAAAAGTGCTCTACATCACTAATCATCAGAGAGATGCAGATCAAAACAACCACAAGATACCACCTCACACCACAGAGACTAGCGCACATCCAAAAGAACAAAAGCAACCGCTGTTGGAGAGGATGTGGGGAGAAAGGGACCCTTCTACACTGCTGGTGGGAATGCCGACTGGTTCAGCCCTTCTGGAAAACAATATGGACGATTCTCAAAAAATTAGAAATTGAGCTCCCATTTGACCCAGCAATACCACTGCTGGGAATATATCCCAGAGAGGCAAAAAAGTATAATCGAAATGGCATCTGCACATGTATGTTCATTGCAGCACTGTTTACAATAGCCAGAATCTGGAAAAAACCCGAATGCCCTAGAACGGATGACTGGTTGAGGAAACTTTGGTACATCTATACAATGGAATACTATGCAGCTGTTAGAAAAAAGGAGGTCACAAATTTTTTATTTAAGTGGATTGGCATGAAAAGTTTCATGCTAAGTGAAATGAGTCAGAAAGAGAGAGACAGACATAGAAAGATTGCACTCATCTATGGCATATAGAATAACAGAGTGGGAGACTAACACCCAAGAATTGTAGAAACAACTACCAGGAGGTTGACTCCATGGCTAGGAGGCTGGCCTCACATTCTGGGGAAAGGGCAACTCAGAGAAGGGATCACCAACTATAATGTAGTCGAAGGCCATGTGGGAGAAGGGAGTTGCGGGCTGAATGAGGGCTAGAGACTGAGCACAGTGGCCACTCAACACCTTTATTGCAAACCACAACAGCTAATTAGAGGGAGAGAACAGAAGGGAATGCCCTGCCACAGTGACAGGGTGGGGTGGGGGGAGATGGGATTGGGGAGGATGGGAGGGATGCTGGGTTTACTGGTGGTGGAGTATGGGCACTGGTGAAGGGATGGGTTCCCGAACTTTGTATGGGGGAAGCATAAGCACAGATGTGTTTAAATCCGTAACTGTACCCTCATGGTGATTCATTAACTAAAAATAAATAAATTTATTATTAAAAAAAAACAAACTACTTTTTAAAGCCTATGTCTCTCTCACAACACTCAATCCCAACTAGGACTTTATTCACGTTACTGTGTGAAGATGGTGTTATGCCAGATAATCTTTATAATGATTTGAGATACATTTTTTTATTTTTGGCCAGGGGAGGAGTGGTAGGGGATACTTAGCTTATGTGTGGTTAGGCACTCAGAGATCATCCTGCACTTGGGGGGCTATATAGAGTGTCAGGCCTGGGTGGGCCACATGCAAGGCAAGTGCCCCGCCTGCTGTATTTTCTCTCTGGCCTAGTACATTCTTTGTGAGATCTCCCAAGTGCTGCTTCAGGAACACTAGGGGCTGCTCCGGGCAATTCTCAGTCAACCTGGCAGACAGCTGGATGACCTAAGGATATGGTACTGCTCAGGACCTGCAGTACTAGGCATTATCTAGGTCATCTGGTCAGCACCTGGGGCCTCCAGGGACTGTAATGCTCAGGGGACAATGTGATACTGGGGAATAGACATGCAAGGCATTTGCCTCAACCCCTGTACTATCTTCTCTGGCCCCAAATTACAGTCTTGCATTTCAACTTGCATTTCAGTTCCATAACTGAAGATTTGCTCCTCTGTCTTAAGTATCATTGTTACTAACATTTTTTGTCTGTTTTTGGCAACACCTAGTGATGCTCAGAGGCTACTCCTGGCTCTGCACTCAGGAATTACTACTGGAAATATTAGGGGACCATATGGGATGCCAGAGATGGAACCTGGGTTAGCTCTATGCAAGGCAAATGCCCTACCTATTGTACTATCGCTCTGATCTCTATCCTTATTCCTATTTATATAGAACATTAAAAAAACTTCTATCATCACCATTCTAGAAAGAAAAAATAAAATTTCTCTCATCCTTTTAATTGCCAAAGTCAATGTGTTCTTCTCAGTAACTACTTTATAAAATCTCAGATTTTCCTCACTGGAAATCTCTTCTTCCTCTTAGTGTCTAAGATGTCTAGTTCCGAGTCCTTCACTGAATCTTGTAGATTCCTTACCCACTCCTTAGATTTTTCTGTGTCCCTGTGATTACACCCTTATTTTTTCACTTTATAACTTCTTTTTATGATTGAATTCATGCCTAGAACCCAAGTTGGTTTGGTGATGGAGAGAGAGAGAGACATATTAGGATCCCTTGATGTTTTGTCTATACAATGTGATAAATAATTAATTAGACCACAATAACTAGATATGGGATGGATATCTGAATAAATCTGAGGTTCTTCCTAAAATTTTTATAAAGTGGGATTAAGACATTAGTCATGCTCTATCATCTGTCTGAATAGATGTCATGTAAATTCAGAACCGTATAGGGACATCAATTTAACTACATGAAGTCTGAGAAGGGAAGTCAAAATGTACAGCAAGAGATATGGGGCTGGAGGGATAGCACAGCAGTTCGGGCGCTTGCCTTGCACTCGGCCAACCTGGGTTTGATCCCCAGCATCCCATATGGTGGTCCCCTGAGTAGCCAAGAGTAACCCCTGTGCACTGCTAGGTGTGACCCAAAAAGGAAAAAAAAATTAAAAAGGGAAAGAGATATGGGGCTGGAGACACAGTATGGCAGGTAGAGCATTTGCCTTGCATACAGCTGACCCAGGTTTGATCCCTGGCACTCTATATGGTACTCCAAGCCTGCCAGAAACCAAGAGTAAGCCTAAGCATTGCAAGTTGTGCTCGCTATGCCCCCCTCCCCCAATAAGCAGACTGACTGGGAAACAGAAATGGGAGCTCATACAAAGAGATGATAGAACTGGGAAGAGAGAAAAAAGAAAGTAAGAATAGGAGAAAATGCTACTGCAATTTCTTTTCTATTGCCTTTAGATTCTTTGGGGTTATCCAGGTTCTTTCCAACAATTTCCTCTTAAGCTAGTTTGAATAATTTTCCATTATTTATACACAAAGAATGTATAATGTTTACTGTTTAAAGACTATACTTTTGTACTATATTATATATAAGTATATCTTAGTATATAAGTATATCTTAGTCCCATATATTATTGAGCCCTGTAGCACTGTCACTGTCATCCTGTTGTTCACCGATTTGCTTGAACGGGCATAGTAACATCTCCATTGTGAGACTTGTTACTGTTTTTAGCATATCGAATATGCCACAGGTAGCTTACCAGGCTCTGCCTTGCAGGTGAGATACTCTCGGGAGCTTGCTGGGCTCTCCGAGAGGGTCGGCTGAGTGCAAGTCAAATACCTTACCCGCTGTGAAATAAAATGTAAAAACAATGTATGTGTTGGGGAATGTCGCTCAGAGGTAGAAAGTATGCCTTATATATTCAATTAGAAAAAATTAAAAAGGCTATTCATGAGGGCCCAGGAGTGGTAAAAGCACCTGCCTAAAAAGTGTGAGGCCTCAAGTTTGCTTCTGGGGCCATCCTCTAACACCAATAACTGTCCTTGCAATGTATGTTTGGAACGCAATACTGCCAAATAACACACAGCCTCGATGCATCTTGGTCAGGGGTGTGCAACCTTCAACAAACACTACAACCAGAATGTGCATAAGCACAACTAAAAGTGCAACCCCTGGCAAGCAAGTGTCCACGTCCTACAGCTGTAAGTGTACAGCCCCGAAGAGCACTGTGGCCAATATGTGAACACTACAATCATTCATGTTTGTAACCCCTGGTCACTGCAACAGCAGCAACCAAAAAAAGTATGAGAGGGAGGGGAAAGACTATATATGTATATATGCCAAATAGATTACATAATATTTTAACCTATACAAATGTATGTATGTGCATACCCGTGAGACCTTAGAGATGTGATGTTCTCAAATCCTGAACTTCACAACTTCTCCCGCTCTTATTTCCAAACATGCTTCTCCTACTGCATGATAGATTTACCCTTCTTCAAGCCTCCCAAGCACTTGCCCATAACTGCCTTACAGTTTATCCCACACAAATCACACATAACACACGGTTTACCAGTCTTTTTACTAACCTATGAGCAGCAGAGTTCAGAGAAGGGCAAGAATAAAAAAGGCACTGTTTACAGCAGATCTCGCAAGAATTAATAAATCCAACTAATTCAAATAATATTTGGGTACCATTTATATAAAAAATATTATAGAATAAAGGAAACTCTAGCCTATAAATTTACTAGGTAAAAGGGAGATATTAAGAGATACCCAAAGAACTTTGAAAGCTCAGAATACCAGATAATTTCTCTTATGTAATAGAGAAAAATAAAAGGCCCTGAGCAAAAACAAAAGTATACTTTAGCTTCCATAATCTCCCCTAAATTTTCATTTACTTGTTTGAACATTTTACGTTCATTAAATTCTTAGTTTGTTTTGTTTTGGGACGACACCCAGCAATGCTCAGGGGTTCCTCCTGGCTCAGGAATCACTCCTGGTGGTGCCAGGCACAAACCCTGGCACAGGCAAGGCAAGGGTCTTATCCACTGGCCCAGGCTCATTAAATGTGAGCGTTGGAAAACTGCAACTTTCTTCCTAGATCTTAATTCTAATGTATGGGCTTCAAGACTAAAAACTGGCAGAGGTTTGTATTATATGAGACATGTTGCTAGTATTTATAACCTTCACAATGCTTTCTTGTTGGTTAAATGATAAAAATAAAATTCGAGGGGCCGGAGCGATAGCACAGCGGGTAGGGCGTTTGCCTTGCACGCGGCCGACCTGGGTTCGATCCCCGGCATCCCATATGGTCCCCCAAGCACTGCCAGGAGTAATTCCTGAGTGCAAAGCCAGGAGTAACCCCTGAGCATCGCTGGGTGTGACCCAAAAAGCAAAAAATAAATAAATAAATAAATAAATAAAATAAAATAAAATTCGAAGAGGAAGCTAGCTGTTCGTAGAGGAAACTACTGAGCGGATAACAAGACAGCTGAGACAGAAAATACAGATGAGAGGTTTTCAACTGCTAGTCTGGGCCACTGAAGTAAAAAGGCTGAAAAACACTGGTCTAGCCTATTCTCTAGTGAAGGTTAGCATCTCAAAAGAAAAGGTATGCAAACAATCTCAGGAATCAGTCTACAAGCTTCTGGGTGTCCTAATTCACTGTTCCTTGTAAAATTGGGAAGCAGAGTTTCTCCAACTTTGTTCTTTAGTGTAAACTTTGTTTTTGATATCTTTTTCAATAGCGATCACTCCCAGCAGGGCACAGGACCAACAGGGTCATGCCCAGGAGACCATTCAGTGCTGGGGCCTGACCCCGGAGACTTGCACTACTGGGCACATGCTCTACCACGTGGACTACTGGCCTTTCTACCCACCCCCTACTTTGGTATTTCATATCCTTTAACTTTCCATATACATTTTGGCTCAGCTTGTCATTTTTTTGGGTCATTTTTGAAAAATTCCTTATGGTATTTTGAAAGCACTAATAAACAATTTATTAAATACCCAAGTGTAGGATAACATGGGGTTTGTCCTTTTACCCTTGCCTTAGGGAACATAATTTACCTTAAAGCAATGTCCTTTCTGTATGGACACAGGAAGATAATATTTTGCTTGTAACTTGGGAGTTGATTGACTCCAATAATATTTACTTCTGGGCATCTGCTTTCTTAACTCAAGTTGCCCTCAGTTCCTAGCACCCCAAAAGCAGGATCCCGACGAGGGACAGGACGGATCCAGGGCAAGCGGTGAGTTATGTGCTACCCTGGCATCGAAATGGGCTAGGCCAAAGTGCCACAATACTCAACTATTAAGTTGAGGGCATGATCATGGACAATGCTGTCATGATACAAAAGTAACGACGAGATTAGGACCCTGCTGGGGTTAGGAAGATTAACCTAACCTGAGGACTGTGGTCTGGAGATGTCCTCAGGAAAACCAAACTTTATATCTCTTACTGTGCTCATACAGAATAACAGTGTTAGAAATATTAGAAGTAGATTTACTATAACTATTTAAGCAGATTACTAGCTCACACCCTGACACACCCTTGTTTGAACCCCCACCCTTGAGCTGATCTTCTTAGATGAGATTTCCTTAGATGAGATTTTGTTAATCTCCTCGAGAAATGGTTTTACTCTCCTTTGTTTATTTGTTGATGTTAAACCCACTTTTGTGTCACCACCCTGTGTAATTTGCTATATAAACTAAGACTGTGGGGCACTGGGGGGAGATAGAAGAGACGGGGGGAAAAAGAAGACAAGGGAGACAGAGGAAGAAGGAGACAGAAGAGGGAGATAGATGAAGAAGACAGAGAGATAGAAGAGACAGAGAGGCAGAAGAAGAAGACAGAGGAAGAAGACACAGAAGCAGACGCAGAGACAGACGCAGAGACAGACGCAGAGACAGACGCAGAGACAGACGCAGAGACAGACACAGAGACAGACACAGAGACAGACACAGAGACAGACACAGAGACACAGACGAAGAGAGCACAGTGGCACACACATAAGCAGAGCACAAGGTGAAAGAAGTGAGAGCGAGCGGGGCAGAAAGGGAATTAGAGGAAGATCCAGAGAGAGATTGAGAACGGGGAGGAAGCAACGAGAGAGACAGGAGTGTATAGAGAGGAGATTGGAATAAACTGTGATTGAGACCAACCAGCTTGGCTCCATTCCTTCCTTCACCTGCCTCTTCATCGCCATCAATCTCCCCGGGGTGGGGGAAGCGGCTGGAGACTACCGAACGCTGGCAGTGGGAGAGATAGAGCCCCGAGTGGCCTTCTTCTTTTTTGTGTTTTTACACACCCAAGGATCAATACATCAATTTGCAGAGAATTGGTATAATCATACATCAATGACCTAACAATGCCTTGGTCAACAACTGGCCACCAATATGATGGTGTTTCAGCAGGCCATCAGAGTTGTATAAATAATTCCATGAATATACACAATCACCTAACATTTCTCATGAAACATCCCTTTTGTTAATCACTGTATGACTAATAAATAATACTGAGTTTTCTAATTCATAAACATGGAATGTATTCCTATTTATTTAAATTTAATTTTTCTCAGTGATATTCTATACATTTTAATGTATAGGTTTTCTCTCCATTATAAAAAAACTTATAATGATTTGAATTTAGAAAACAATTCCTTTGTTTTCTAAATTTTGTTTCAAAATGTCCATGCTAGTACATATCATAATTTATAGCAATCTTGCTCAATTAATTTTTTTACATATACTAGGACTTTCTACACAGAAAATCATGTCATCTGTAAATAAGACATTTCACTTCCTCCTTTTCAATATGAATGCCTTTTATTTTTTTGTTTGTCTACACTGACTAGAAATTCCTTTATAATGATGAATTAGACTGGTGAGAGAAGACAGCCTTACTAATGGTTACAGAGAGCACTCAGACTTTCACCATTAAAGAGGTTATTATTTCATAGATGCTTTTTTATCAGATTAAGGAAATTCTCTTATTCCTGTTGTAGAAAACTTTTATCATGAAGTTGTGCTGAATCTCTCAACTGCCTTTTTTACATTTACTGTTTGTTAGTATCAAATATTTCAAATTTAAGTAAACTTTTAATTTATGAGGTAAATCCCATTTGGTCTTAGAGTATAACGCTTTTTAGATGTTGTTTCAGTTTGTTAATATTATGCTGACATTGGGGCCAGAGCAATAGCACAGTGGATAAGGCTTTTGCCTTTCACACAGCTGACCTGGGTTTGATCCCTGGCATCCCATGGTCCCTCAAGCACTGCCTGGAGTAAATCCTGAGTGCAAAGCCAGGAGTAACCCCTGAGCATCGCTGGGTGTGACCCAGAAAGAAAAAAAAAAGTTAAAAAAAATTATGCTGACATATCAGTGGATCAACATGGAGAGTATCATGCTAAGTGAAATGAGTCAGAAAGAGAGGGACAGACATAAAAGGACTGCACTCATTTGTGGAATATAAAGTAAAATAATGGGAGACTAACACCCAAGGATAGTATGATAAGGACCAGGAAGGTTGCTCCATGACTGGGAAGCCGGCCTTACATGCTGGGGGAAAAGGCAGCTGAGATAGAAAAGGGACCACCAAGTAAATGATGCTTGGAGGGCTCACTCAGGATGGAAGATATGTGCTGAAAGCAGACTATACACGAACCATGATGGCCACTTAATACCTGTACTGCAAACCATAACACCCAAAAGGAGAGAGAGAGAGTAAAATGGAATGTGCCTGCTACAGAGGTAGGGTTGTGGGGGTGTGATGGTGGGGTGATGGAGTGGGGGTGGCGGGAGGGATACTGGGAACACTGGTGGTGGAGAATGGGCACTGGTGGAGGGATGAGTACTTGATCATTGTATGACTGAAACATAAGCATGAAAGTTTGTAAGTCTGTAACTGTACCTCATGGTGATTCATTAAATTTTTTAAAAAAAAAACTGTTTACATACCAAAAAATTAAAAAAATAAAAATATATATGCTGACAACCACTGCATCTATATTTATAAAAGATATTGTCCTGTATTATTTTATAAAAGATATTGGTTTTGGTAGTGTCTTTTCTCATACTGATATCAAGGTAATACTGGTCTCAGAATGAATTGGGAAATGTTTTCTTGAATTCCTTTATTTTCTGAAACTGATATTTCTTCTTTAAATATTTAAAATGGAAAAAAATGTTTATAATGGGGCCAGAGTGATAGTTCAGGGATAAGGCACTTGCCTTATCCATGGCCGGCCCAGGCTTAATCCCAGGCACTCAATATGATCCCTCCACAAAGCACAAACCCCTTTTCAAAATAGTTGTAAAATGACTGTTCTTGGGGCCAAAGTGATAGTGCAGTGGGTAGGGTGCTTGCCTTACACGGACCAACCCGTTTGATCCTCAGCAATGCACATGGTCCCTCAAGCAAGGTCAGGAGTGATGCTTGAGTGCAGACCCGGGAGTAGAATTTGAGTCAGCTCTGGAGCCAAAACAAAAACAAAAAGATGACTTGCTCCTATTATTTATCATCTGGTGGTGATAGAGGCGAGAACCAAACCTAGGACCACACACATGCAAAGCAATTCCTCAACCACTAAGCCACATCTTTCCTTTTTTCTTTCTCTTTCTGTCTTTCACTGTTTCTCCCTTCTTTCTCTTTCTTCCTTTTTTTCCTGCCTTTCTCCTTCCCTCCCTCATTTCCTCTCCATTTTCCTTTCCTTTCCCCCACTTTCTTTTTTTTTGTATTATCTGATTCTTTTTATTTTTTTAAATTTTTTTTATTGAGTCATCATGTGGAAAGTTAAAAAGTTTTCAGGTTTAAATCTCAGTTATACAATGCTCGAATACCCATCCCTTCACCAGTGCACATATTCCACCACCAAGAATCCCAGTATAGCTCCACCCCGCACCCCCACACCCCTAACCCCCCCAACGCCCCTAGCCCCCACACCCTTAGCCCCCCCACCTGTGTAACTAATAAATTTCACTTTACTTTCACTTTGATTGCATACAATATTTCAACAAAACTCACTATTATTGTTTGGAGAGTCTCTCCCCTAAAGTCAGACCTGCTGAAAAGGAAGCATTAGATAATTTGTTTTCCATTGCTGAGGATGAAGAGGTATGAGGTCGAGTGACCACACTTAGCGGCCTCTCGGTTTTGGGTTTCTGTATTTTAGTATTTTAGTAACTAAGTCCAGAGAGATATCTGCCAGAAGTTGCATCGTTGCCAACTTGTACTTCTCAGTTACATTATATTCCACATATGAGTGCAATCTTTCTATGTCTGTCTCTTTCTTTCTGACTCATTTCACTCAACGTGATACTTTCCATGTTGATCCATTTATATGCAAATTTCATGACTTCATGTTTTCTTACAGCTACATAGTATTCCATTGTGTAGATGTACCAGAGTTTCTTTAACCAGTCATCTGTTTTGGGGCACTCTGTTTTTTTCCAGATTCTGGCTATTGTAAACAGTGCTGCAATGAACATAGAAATACATATGCCATCTCTACTATACCGTTTTGCCTCTCCGGGATATATTCCCAGGAGTGGTATTGCTGGGTCAAATGGAAGCTCAATTTCTAATTTTTTGAGAATCGTCCATATTGTTTTCCAAAAGGGCTGAACCAGTCGGCATTCCCACCAGCAGTGAAGAAGAGTCCGCTTTCTCCCCGCATCCACGCCAACACCGGTTGCTTTTGTTTTTTGGGATGTAGGCCAGTCTCTGTGGTGTGAGATGATATCTCATGGTTGTTTTGATCTGCATTTCCCTGATGATTAGTGATGTGGAACATTTTCTCATGTGCCTCTGAGCCATTCGGATTTCTTCTTTAGGAAAGTTTCTGTTCATTTCATCACCCCATTTTTTGATCGGGTTGGCAGTTTTCTTCTTGTGGAGTTCAACCAGTGCATTGTATATCCTTGTTATCAACCCTTTATCGGATGGGTACTGCATAAATATCCTTTCCCATTCTGTAGATTGTCTTTGTACTTTGGTCACTGTTTCTCTTGAGGTGCAGAGCTTCTTAGTTTGAGATAGTCCCATTTATTTATCTCTGTTTTCACTTGCTTGGCCAGTGCTGTGTCAGCTTTGAAGATACCTTTGGCTTCAATGTCGTGGAGGGTTTTGCCAACCTTGTCTTCAATGTACCTTAGGGATTCTAGTCTGATGTTGAGGTCCTTAATCCATTTTGATCTGACTTTTGTACATGGTGATAGGTGGAGGTCTAAGCCCATTTTTTTGCATGTAGCTGTCCAGTTTTGCCAGCACAATTTGTTAAACATGCTTTCCTTGCTCCACTTCGCCTTTTTTGCTCCCTTATCAAAGATTAGATGGTCATATATTTGGGGGGATGTGTCAGAGTATTCAACCCTGTTCCACTGGTCTGCCGCTCTGCCTTTGTTCCAGTACCAAGCTGTTTTAATGACTACCGCTTTGTAGTAGAGTTGGAAGTTGGGGAGGTTGATTCCTCCCATTTTCTTTTTCCCAACCCCCACTTTCTTTTGTATCTTCCCTTCCCTCCCTTTCTCCTTTCTTCCTCTCTGCATTTTATCTCTTTTTCTACTTTCCCTCCTCCCTTTCCCCATTCTCTTTTTTCTCTCATCCTTTCTTTCTTTTATTACTTTTCCCTCCCTCAGGTCTCTGCTCCCTCCTTTCCCCTTCCTTCTCCTTCCTTTGGGCAAGATCTCCAGGTCTCATGAATACAAGACAAGTGCTTTACTGAAAAGCCACTTTTATGGCCTTTTTTTTTTTTTTTTTTTTGCTTTTTGGATCACACCCAGCAATGTACAGGCTCATTACTCCTGGCTCATGCACTCAGGAATTACTACTGGCGGTGCTCAGGGGACCATACGGGATGCTGGGAAACGAACCTGGGTTGGCCGTGTGCAAGGCAAACGCCCTACCCACTGTGCTATTGCTCCAGCCCCTATGGCCTTCTTTTTATCATTTAAAATTTTTGTGTCCTTTATTACATCTGCACAGGATTTTAGTCAATAATATTTATTTGTCTATTTATGCATTTATATGGTACAAGTATTGAGCACAGGGCCTCATGTGTACAAGGCATGTACTCTACCAGTAAACCAAATCTCTGTCCTCAAAAGATATTTAGAAATAAATTATTCATTATTCAAATACATCCTACAGAAAGCTGAAATAGTAGTTTTCTCTTCAGCTCTCCCCCAAAATTAAAATAGCATTTAAATAGTATTTAGATGATTTCTCCCACACACACACTTTATTTAAACACCATGATCTACAAAGTTGTTCACGATGATTTGTTACAGGCATTCAATATTCCAACACCAATCACATTGCCACTGTCGCCTTCCCTCCAACATTTAGACTCTTTTTAAATTTCAAACAAAGATATCTAAAATGAGAGATATCGTATTTAAAAAAGAACTTGACATCATAAGTATACAAATCTTAGAATATTTACTTACTAGGTAAGAGTTCTCTATCAGCAGTCTCAGTGCAGCTGGGATACGGGTAAAAGAGATGGCCTTTCTCTAACGGGTATGGAATCATTCTAAAAGCTGAGGGGAGAAAATACACATGTTGACAGCTCAATCAATAATCACATCTACCCTATACTACAGACAAAAACCATTCTGTAAACGTATTTTGGTTGGGGTGTGGGGGTCATTACCAACGGTTCAGTGTAAGGGCCTGAAGACACAAGGCAGCTCGGGCCCTGCAGTGCCAGAGACATTCAGGTCACCCAAGCAATGCGGGGGGCCTCCGGAGCCACACCCAGCATTGCTTGGGGGTTCCCAGAACTACACTCAACAATGCTCAGGGCCCCATGTGCTCCCAGGACTCAAACCCAGATCAGTATCTCCCAGTGATGCTCTGGGACCATGTAGTACTGGGCATCAAACCCAGGTCAATATTTCCCAGTATTATATACAATTATATACAATTGTATATAATTATATAATAATGATATAATATATAATTACATCACATATATATGTGATATATCATATACAATATATTATGTACAGTTATATATAGGCTGGAGTGATAGCATAATGGGTAGGGCCTTGCACACAGCCGACCCGAGTTTGATTCCTCCGCCCGTCTTGGAGAGCCAAGCAAGCTACTGAGAGTATCTAGCTTGCACAGCAGAGCCTGGCTAGCTACCCATGGTGTATTCGATATGCCAAAACCAGTAACAACAAAGTCTCACAATGGACTTTACAGGTGCCCGCTCGAGCAAATTGATGAGCAACGGGATGACAGTGACAATGACAGTTATATATAATTATATATGATATATAATATATATGATATATATAATATTATATATATCGTATATATGATATATATATATTCCCACAGCATTTTAGAGGGTTTTTTTTTTTTTGTCTTTTTGGGTCACACCCAGCGATGCTAAGGGATTATTACTGACTCTGCACTCAGGAATCACTCCTGATGGTGCTCAGGGGACCATATGGGATGCTGGGGATCAAACCCAGGTTGGCCAACGTGCCAGGCAAATGCCCTACCGGCCCCCTAGAGGGAGATTTTTTTTTTTATATTTTTTTAAAATTTTATTTATTTTTAATTAGAGAATCACCGTGAGGGTACAGTTACAGATTTATACACTTTTGTGCTTATACTTCCCTCATACAAAGTTCGGGAACCCATCCCTTCACCAGTGCCCATTCTCCACCACCCGTAAACCCAGCGTCCCTCCCACCCTCCCCAATCCCATCTCCCCCCCACCCCACCCTGCCACTGTGGCAAGGCATTCCCTTCTGTTTTCTCTCTCTAATTAGCTGTTGTGGTTTGCAATAAAGGTGTTGAGTGGCCGCTGTGCTCAGTCTCTAGCCCTCATTCAGCCCGCAACTCCCTTCCCCCACATGGCCTTCGACTACAATGTAGTTGGTGATCGCTTCTCTGAGTTGACCTTTCCCCGGAACGTGAGGCCAGCCTCGAAGCCATGGAGTCAACCTCCTGGTACTTATTTCTACAGTTCTTGAGTGTTAGTCTCCCACTCTGTTATTCTATATACCATAGATGAGTGCAATCTTTCTATGTCTGTCTCTCTCTTTCTGACTCATTTCACTCAGCATGAAACTTTTCATGCCCATCCACTTAACTACAAAATTCTTGACCTCCTTTTTTCTAACAGCTGCATAGTATTCCATTGTATAGATGTACCAAAGTTTCCTCAACCAGTCATCCGTTCTGGGGCATTCGGGTTTTTTCCAGATTCTGGCTATTGTAAACAGTGCTGCGATGAACATACATGTGCAGATGTTGTTTCGATTGTACTTTTTTGCCTCTCTGGGATATATTCCCAGCAGTGGTATTGCTGGGTCAAATGGGAATTCAATATCTAATTTTTTGAGAATCGTCCAAATTGTTTTCCAGAAGGGCTGAACCAGTCGGCATTCCCACCAGCAGTGAAGAAGGGTCCCTTTCTCCCCACATCCTCTGAGGGAGATTTTTTTAAGTGAAAGAATTACTCATTGGTAAATCTAAGTTTTAGAGAACAATGAATTATCTGGCTGGAATACAATTAAAGGGAGTTAACATTGCCGGGTTTCCCCTTGCCTCAGTTTTTCTCATTAAAAATACAGTAAGAGGGAGCCCGAGACACAGTTAAGGGTTAAGACTTCAGACTTTAGCCAGACTGTGGCAGATAGTCCTCACGCACCACCAGGAGCAAGTCCAGAGCACAGTCAGATGTGTCCCCCCACCCCCTACAAAAGAAAAATCCAAATGGAAAAAAAGATACTAAAGTTAACTCACCTTCAAAGTTACCATTTCTACTTTAAAGAATCTTCATAAAATTGAAACATGTAAATTTGGGGGCCGCACCAGACAGTGCTCAGAGCTTACTCCTGGCTCTGTGCACTTGGGAATTACCTGTGGTGGTGCTTGGGGGACCGGATGCAGTGCTAGGGATCTGAACTGGGGCAAATCTCATTCAAGGAAAGTGCTTCACCTCCTATACTATGCAGTCGGAATGTGTAACTGCTGCATGACCTTTAGAAAAGCTCTCAATGGGCAGGGAGGGTGGCCCCAAGGGCGAGAGTGTAGGTGATCCCTGGCACCACATGGTTGGTTTCCCAGCACTGCCAGGTATGGTCACCCCCACCCAAATTCTTTTTTTTGTTTTGTTTTTGTTTTTTGGGTCACACCTGGAGATGCACAGGGGTTGCTCCTGGGTCTGCACTCAGGAATCATTCCTGGCAGTGCTCAGGGGACCATATGGGATGCTGGGAATCGAACCCGGGTCAGCCTCGTGCAAGGCAAACGCCTACCCGCTGTGCTATTGCTCCAGCCCCCCCACCCCAAATTCTTAAAGACTCTTAAATTCATGTGTAGGATAGCACCAAAGCTTTCCACTCAGCAGAGCTAATTTTATATAAAGAGTTACAAAGTATCTTTGTGTTGTTTTGTTTCATTTGGGAACCATACCTGGAAGTACTCAGAGATCACTCCTGGTGGGCATCAGAGACCCTACGGTGTATCAGGGGCCTGCCCAGATCAGCAGCGTGCAAGGCATGCACCCTACCTGCTACACTATTGCTCTGGACCCAAAGTCTAGCTCTTTAGCCAAACCTGGCCCACTATCTGTTTTATATAAAAATTTGAATAGAATAGTCATATCTATTCATAATATCTCAAGTTGCTTCCACGTCACAAGAATTGGGTAGTTGTGACAGAGACTGGCCACAAAGACCAAGTATCATTATTAGGTAGAGATTACCCATACCTGATCTAGATTACGACTCTGCCTTTGCTGTTAGAATGACAGGGCTTGCACACACCTGGTTGCAGACCTCATATACAAGGTTCTGGTGCTGGGGCACCAAATCACCAAACAACAGTGTTTCCAGGATCACACTCTCACTGGCCGCAAAAGGTGCTCCAGCATGAAGCTACCCTGAGGCTCCTTGCAAACCTCTTGAAAAAGGGATCTTTATAGATCTGATCAAGTAGCCGAGTACTTAGCAAAATGGTGACGTAGTTTTGTTTTTATATTATTGTTAGGCTCCCTAACATTTTTCCAAAATACAGATTTTGTTTTTCTCATAAGAAGAATTAGTGATTTAGAGCCTTTTCACCAGTATTAAGCCCCCTACCTTGCACACAGCCAACCCTACCAGTCCCCAGCACAGTAGATGGTCTGCTAGCATTGGTCAGAGGTATTAGTGCCACATCTTTAAAAGAATACTTACTGCCTTCCCATGTACACTGTAACAGATTAAGAGCACCTTCTATTCTCTTCCAGTGCTGAAGATGAAAGAAAGCATAGGCAACTGCTTCACTATCACCCCGTTTCAGAATGTGTTCTGGAGGTAAAATCAGACTTTTCATCTCTAGTAAATACTGCAGAAATAACATACACAGACACACCACAAAAAGAAAAATTAAACTGTTAAATTCAAATACCCAGAAAAAATGTAAAGTATTATATTTATTTTTAACTTTTTTTTGGTTTTAGGGCCACACCCAGCAATGCTCAGGGGTTGTTCCTGGCTCTGCACTCAAGAATCACTGCCAGTGGTGCTTGGAGGACCATATGGGATGCCGGGGACTGACCAGGGCTGCCCACATGCAAGGCAAAAGCTCTACCTGCTGTAATATCACTCCAACTCCTACATAATTTCATACTCAATTTAATTTTAAGAGTAAATATCAAAATAGTTGAAGTGACATGAACATCCTAGTGATAATGTGTACAAAATTATTATAGATGCAAATGCTGAAGTGTCAAAATATTTCTATAAGTAAAACACAATTAAAAGGCTTATGTGTGACCTTGCTTGCTACAGAATGAAAACTCAAGCTAAGGAAATAATCACTGTATCACTGTCATCCCATTGCTCATTGATTTGCTCGAGCGGGCACCAGTAACATCTCCATCATGAGACTTGCTGATACTGCTTTTGGCATATCGAATACGCCACGGGTAGCTTGCCAGGCTGTGCCGTTGTGGGCGAGATACTCTCGGTAGTTTGCCGGGCTCTCCGATAGGGGCAGAGGAATAATGTGAGAACAAATTTTTATTATTTTTAAAATGAAATATAGAGCCAGGGTTGAGGATCTTGGTTCAAACCTGGGTATTACAAACAAAAAAAATTAAGCATAAAAATCATAAAAGTATCACTATCACTGTCATCACGTTGCTCATTGATTTGTTCGAGCGGGCACCAGTAACGTATCTCAGTTTTATTGAGAGACTTATTGCTACTGTTTTTGGCATATCTAATACGCACAGGTAGCTTGCCAGGCTCTGCTGAGCGGGCTCGATACTCTCAGTAGCTTGCCGGGCTCTCCAAGAGGGGCGGAGGAATCGATCTCGGGTTGGCCGCGTGAAAGGCGAATGCCCAACCGCTGTGCTATCGCTCTGCCCATAAAAGTATAATCTTGGAAAAACACTTCATGACAATGTTTAAGTCTTTTTCTTATTTTTATTCTATAAATAATTAGAGTGAATTCATCTATATAGATTAATTTGACGGTGATGCTCAATCACATAAACATTTACTGAATGCAAAACATCATGGCTGTCATGGAATATCCCGAAAAAAATGCGGTCTACTCTTGGGAGCTTCCTAATGTAATGAGAAAGACATCTTAATTAAATAATTATAATCAGATTGTGGGGAGTGCTTTATTAAAGATATTAACAATCCACATAGGAATATAGATAGGAGGTATTAATTTCTTTTAATTTGCTATTATTAATAACAGGTTTATGAACCTATAATTAAGATACTTTAAATGTTACCCATTTAAAGTATACATTTCAATAGATTTTAGCATATTCACAGATCTGTGGAACTATCCCCATCATGCTAGAACATTTTTATTACCTAAAAAGGAAACTACATGACTCCAGTTAGACCTTTTACTTCCCCACTCACTCTAGCCTAAATAATCAGTAACTCATGATCTCTATAAATTTGTCTACTCTGAACATTTCACATGAACAGAATAACATATGTTCTTTTTTCTTTTTTTCAGGGGTGTGGGATATTCCCAAGTGATGCTCAAAAGGCTGCCTTCTGTCCTCCCGGGGTTCTTAGCTAATAGAGCTGGGAGTTGAACAGATCCAAGGATGTGATTCTGCTTAGGTACTGTTGTGCTAAGGATTAGCCAGGTCACCCTAATGGTGCTGGGAGGGGGCCCTCCAGGTCCACACCTGGTGATGCTCAGGGGCCCTCAAGGTTATATCCAGTGATGCTAAGGAGACCATCCAGTATTGCTAGGAACTAGTCACGTGGAAGACACAAATGAGCTTTAACCCTTACACTATCTTTCCAGCCTCATAATATGTTCTTTTGTAATCGTTTCTTTCATTTAGTATGTTTTCAAGGTATATCCACATTATATCAGTACCTATTCCTGTTTGTGGCTGAATAATATTTCATTTTATGAATAGCTCACATTTGTTTATCTATTGATCATTTGGTAGGTAGTTGCTTTTAACTATTTGGTTAGTATGAAAACTACTGCAATTGTGCTTGATACTATGTAAAATTTGTATTTCTATATCTTTTGAATATGCAGGTGTGGAACTGATAACTCATATCATAGCTCTATGTTTAGGATTATGATATTAATCTATAACTAAAGTAGCATAATCTGGGCTAGAATGATTTTACAGTGGGTAGGGATCCCTAGCATCCCATATAGTCCCACAAGCACCACCAGGAGCAATTCCAGAGTGCAGAGCCAGGAATAAACGCTAAGCATCACCAGTGGTGTGGTCCCAAAACAAAACCAAAATCTCAAAAGCAGCATAACTACAGTTACTATGTTAATCAAATTACTTGAAGTTACAAAACTTGTATGACACCATTACTATTAAAGATATCAATTTAAAACTAACCTTTTAAATTCATATTTAATTAGCTAAATACTTTCTTCCAAAGATCGAGGAGAGCATACTTTCCTTACTAGAATAATTCCCAAGTAAGCTCACTGTTCCTAAATAATGTGATAGAAATTATACAAGATTAAAATCCTATTACAAAATAAAGCTATATCAAAAGTACATACTTTTCAAATTCGAAGTTTTTTTGTTACACAAACTAATGAGATAAACAACATAAATTAAAGAGTTGAATTTGTAAAACTGCTACAGACACAAAGAATTTTAAAAGCAAAAATGATAACAGTTTAAAATGCATACCTTAGGCTATTAACCAACACATAGATACCAGTCACATTAATATATCTGAATAAATTTTCCTTTTTTGTGTGAAATGTGCTTTTCCAACACTTGCTGGACTTAATGCCCACTTTAGGTATTACACCAAACAGAAAATTTGAAATACAAAAAGGAAAATAGTAATTACTCTTACTCTTGATGCCTGGCTCTCTTCTCAAAGTTTAAGAATGCTCATCAATTTATTTTGGCAGATGTCACAAGCTATGAGATTATTTACTAATCCAGTTTTGGGACTTAACATTTCCCATTCAGTTTCTTAAAGGAATGCAGCAGAGGTTGTGTCCTGGTCAAGCAAAGCCCATTTTGCTGCCTGGTTGGGTTTTCTCCCCTTAGCGCCTTGGGCCTATACTCAGAAGAGTAATAGTCTTTCTAATCCTCTCTAATCCATGCCCATTTTTTAAAAAACACAGTCGAAGATCACTCACACCAGGCGGCTGTGGGAAAATGGACTCACACAGGTGACCTCTGACATGAGTCTCTGGGCTCTGTGCAAGTGCAGAGAGCTTCTTCAATGGGAAGCAGAGAAAAGCAGCGGACTCTCAAGCAGAAAGAGCATCTCATTTTCAGAAGAAAACTAATTCTTAAGTAAAATAAAACCACTGCTATTAAAATTCTGCTTGATTTTACAAAGAAAGGAAACAATACATCTCAAATTATTTTCAGCGAGCTTTAGACCCTAGAAGCATGTAGCTAAAATCTATCTTAGTAGTCTCTTAGAAAATGGTGAGTGAACATATTGGTAAAATATAATACAAAAAATATCAACTTGTTATGTCATAAAAAGGGTTTTGAATAGTAACTATAGATCTATTTGATCATTGTTATTTAATCATTAAATGTTTTTATGTTATCTTAATTTTTATTGATATGTCTTACATACTGACAATGTCATTTGTAACTAGATTTTAAAACAAAAAAGAAAAAATGGAAGAAAATAAAAACAAAACAAAAGAGTTTTGTTTTTCAGCTTTTAATAAAATACTTAAACTTTTACACTTAAAATCTAAGGGAGTGTATCAGCTTAAGAAAAATATATTTAAAACAGATAATTAGAAAGTTAATACTTATTTTTTCTTCTTCACAAATTTTTAATCTGGAATTTCTGCTCTCCAGTACAAAGATTTGTTACTGCATAAAAATAACCACAGCCTTCACTATCTTCTACAGCATCTAGAACATTAGGCAAAGCAGGCACTAAAATACTTGTTAATTGATATATTATTCTTTTTTGTTGTTATTTTTTGTTTTGTTCTTGGGTTACACCTGTCAGTGCTCAAGGGTTATTCCTGGCTATGAACTCACACCTGGTGGGTTTGGGGAACCATATGGGATGCAGGGGATCGAAACAAAGCACGTGCCCTACTCATTGTACTATCACTCTGCCTATGTTCTTATAAATTATTGAGGTTAAACATTTATATTTATATATATATCTTATCAAGTAAATTATACACAATGTATAAAATACTATATAATTATAGATAGTAAAATATATTTATCTTTTTCCTAATACTAGGATTCAAACTCAGGATTTTATACATGCCAGGAATGTTCTCTACCAATGAGCTACATTCAGTTTATTTTTAACTGTTGTATAATACTCTATTAAAAGTTATTTCATAAGTTAAGAAATAACCATTCTGGAGCAAAACCTCTTTCGGTGTGAGCAACTCCTCGCAGAATGTCTCCAGCCTGAGAACTAAGCCTTGGCCCCGTGCCCGCCCGGGAGGGGAAAGGTATTTCTCTCTCTCGCCTCTTTCTCTCCGGGGATGAAGGGCGCGGTGGCCGCCATATTAAGACGACCACAGATGGGATTTACGACAAAAACTGCAGCAAAAGGACACGAGGGTGCTCTTGGGAAGGTGGGAGGCACCGGCCCCTCCCCACCGCCGAGATGTGATCCTGGGGGCCGCATGCATGTGCGGCCCCACCGCAGCTGTACAAGCGTGAATCCAGACCCAGCAAAACCTCTTTCGGTGTGAGCAACTCCTCGCAGAATGTCTCCAGCCTGAGAACTAAGCCTCGGCCCTGTGCCCGCCCGGGAGGGGAAAGGACATGTGAGCAAACGAAGGTGAAGGCAAAAATCTAAATCAGTTGCAGCAACCACAGTATGACCGTCCACACTTTGCTTCGCTCAGAAACTCTTATCTAGTTCCTACGCCCTTGTTTTGGGAGAGATGAGAACCTTCTTCCCCACCCTGCTCTGACCAAGATCCAAGTAAGAACACAGAACAAGCTTAGGTAGGAATAAGCCACTGAGCTTCCGACTTGCCCTGTGGGCCCTGTACGGTCAGTGCCTCCTTTCTAAGCCTCAGTTTACTCAATGTCAATGAATATGAAAATGCATTCTTTTTTTTTTTTTTGCTTTTTGGGTCACACCTGGCGATGCACAGGGGTTACTCCTGGCTTTGCACTCAGGAATTACCCCTGGCCGTGCTCAGGGGACCATATGGGATGCTGGGATTTGAACCCAGGTCGGCCGCGTGCAAGGCAAACGCCCTACCCGCTGTGCTATCGCTCCAGCCCCCTGAAAATGCATTCTTAAACCTCAAAGGCAACATCTTGGGATCAGGGAGATTGCTCAAAGGGCTGTAGCACATGCTTTGCATTGCAGGAGTCCTGGGTTCAGTCCCTGGCCTCTCTGGGGAGCAATACTCAGCCCCATATCCACCTAGCACCATGCCAGAAGTAACCCCTATGCAGTTCTGGGTATGATCCAGAAAAAAATAAAGAGTGCGGTGGAGAGATAGTTTCGCAGGTACAGAAAACAAAAAAAATAAAACTAAGGAAACTCCTAAAAAAAAAAAAAAAAGAAATAACCATTCTGGAATTGTACTACCACCCTTAAAAACTTAAAGCTTTTGGGGCTGGAGCAATAGCACAGTGGGTAGGGCATTTGCCCTGCATGCCACTGGCCCGGGTTCAATTCCCAGCATCCCATATGGTCCCCCAAGCACTGCCAGGAGTAATTCCTGAGTGTATGAGCCAGGAGTAACCCCTGTGCATTGCCAGGTGTGAACCAAAAAGTAAAATAAATAAATAAATAAATAAATAAATAAAGCTTAAAGCTTTTAATTAGAGCAAAACTAATTCAAAAATTAAATAACAAAATTTTAAAAAAATGGTGGACATAAAGTTTTACTGTAACTTAGATAAGTTTAATAGTAACTTAGACCTAAATTACAGACATATGCATTGAAAATTAATTGAATGCTGTTATGTGCTAGGCAAAGTATCCAATATGTAAAGCATTCTTTCTGCAGGCTGGAAGGATAGCTCAATGGGCTGGAAGGATACTTTGCCTGCAGGAGGCCCAGTCTGGATTCCTGGCACTGTATGTTCCCACAAGCACTGCCATGAACAGCCCTCAAACACAGAGCCAGGAGTTGCCCCTGAGCAATGAGAGGTGTGGCCATCTCCCTCCCTTAAATAACGCTCCCTACCCCCCAAAGTATCATCTCTGCTTTGTCTATAGAGGAGAAAAAGATAAACAGTCTTAAAGAACAAACAGAAACCCATCAGCTGGCGGAGACTGGGCCATGTGTAACTTGCTTTTAACCAAAAATGCTAAAAACTTAAGCTATTTGTAAGCTATAGCTAAAAAAAAATAAATAAAACTATGCTATATAGGGTCTGATGGTTTCTTTTTTATAAATCCAAAGTTAGACCTATGCTTACTCTCAGAATCACTTTAGTTCTGGAGCGCTTCAATCTTTATAATTTATCTTTAGATTACTTTGTTTCAAGGTAGGAAGACATGCCCAATCCCAGGGATGGTGAGCCTGGATTTTAGGAAGAAGACTGAAATGGCCAACAGGAAGGATGCAGGCAGCCACCAGACTAGGCCACACAGGGTTTCTGGCTATACACACTACTAAGGCACTGCTCAGTACCAACAGGAAGAAGGCAGGACTCTAAGCAGAGAAGGATGTGCTACAGGGAGACAACTTTGGCAATGGGTAGAGGTCAGGAAAACCAGCGAGCAATTATTCTAAATAGCCCAAGAAAGTATTTGAGATTATCTATTTTTGCATGTTTAGAAATACATAGAAAAATGTATGGCAATAACTACACAGAAAAAAAGTACTATCTTGAGCTATCTCAAGAACAGATCTGGGAGAAAGAAATTTTCCAGTTTTAATATAACAATAATAGTTTCCCCCCTTTCCCACCTGTGATAAGCAGAGGTGACACACTTGGTTTGGGCACTTGTTCTAAGTTGCAGTACTAGCTGGGATCAGTCACTGAGCTACATTTTAGTTGTGGTGGTGGTGCCAGGAACTACAAACAGTGTGCCAAGGAGACTCCACTCTGCATATGGAGCAAAGCCAGGGATGGAATCCCTGGTCTCATGCTTGTAAGATTAAATGCAAGTACGACCCATACCCCAGGCCCAACAACAACAACAACAATTTTAAAGAAAAGACCCTGAATGCACACAATATTCAGTGATAGTGGGGATGGAGAAGATGGCAAGATATAAAAAACATTTCAATGTTATATGAATGTGAATGAGTTGGTAATTTAGAAAAGTAGAAATAACGATTAAGGCGGAAGAGTATCATAAGGCCATAAGAGAAACTACAGAAGCATGGGAGGAGAGGCAGGTTAAAGATAGCCTAAAAATAAATTTTAGAAAATTCAGTTTGATGACCAGGATCCCTCAAGGAGTCGGAGTGCACAGGTTCTGCATGCAAAAGACCTGGGCTCCATCCCCAGCAGTCTGACTCCAAAACACCACTACTGCGACCTCCCTGTTACAATCCAAATTTGAGTTTGATCCAATTAAACTGTCTGAAGTACTTATAAGGTATATATGTAAAATGTTCCACGATTAAATATATAAATCCAGAGATGAAAGAAGCCAGAATAAAAGAGAGGTACAGATTTGGAAATTACCAATAAGTAAGAAATAGTTAGACATAAACCAAGACTGTCTCCTAATATATGCATTGTGGGATGTTTCACATTATCTCTGAGCCACCCTATTTATTATAACTGGAATAAATCATAACTTCCTTGAGAAATCTTAACTAGCATCTAGATAGAGACAATATGCCCAAATAACTTGCTTTTAACCAAAAATGTTAAAAATTTAAACAATTTTGTAAGCTATAGGTAAAAAAAAATGCTATATGGTCTGATGGTTTCTTTTTATAAATCTAAAACTAAACCTATGCTTACTCTCAAATTCACTTTAATTCTGGAGCGCTTTGATCTTTATAATTTATCTTCAGATTACTTTTTTTGTATTACTTTGTAAATCTTACAACAGCTTTTGACCAAAGCAATATAATTCTGACCTGAAGTAATGATAATGCTTTATAATCTTCCTCTTAAAAGGCAGAGGTTAAAGAAAAATCTCTCTGAAGGCATCTGAAATTAAGTACTTTGCTCTTGATCAGTCATGCACACAAAGAACCAATTTATCTCTGCAATTAGTTTTCTCAGTGCACATTTTATGAGATTGGACAGGCAGGCTGAACACAGAGTCCACATGGGGTGTGTATTAGTGAGACATCTAAAAACTGTTCCTAGGTACAAAATAAACAAAAATGCTCTGTGAATAAACAGAAAGAAAACATACTGCTATCTAAGAGCTTCAGGATCAAAGGAAAAGAGACCTTACATAGCAGGGAAAGAGGGCATTTACAACAGAAAAACTCCTTCTTATATGATATTATAAAGCAATACCTCAAGAGATAAGCATTTTTTGGTAAGAACTTACGCTTAGCTACAGCACAATAAAATACAAAGAAAAACCCTGAGTTCTAATTTTGGTGTGATCATTTCCATATCATCTTCCCTTTTCTCCCTTTATTTCTGTTATGCCACTCGGAAGCTCAACTGAATATCTACTAGGTATTGTGCAAAAATATCAGTGGTTTAACAATAGAAAGCTTTAAAAAAGTTAACAACTTCTTTGGTAGAGAGAAACTTAAAATAATGTGCAAAACCACAACATCCAAAAGGAGAGACAAAGAAGGGATCACCAAGTATAATGCGGTAGGAGGCCATGCGGGGGAAGGGTGATGCGGGCTGAATGTAGACTAGAGACTGAACACAGTGGCCACTCAACACCTTTATTGCAAACCACAACACCTAATTAGAGAGAGAGAACAAAAGGGAATACCCTGCCACAGTGGCAGGGTGGGGTGGGGGGAGATGGGATTGGGGAGGGTAGGAGGGATGCTGGGTTTACTGGTGGTGGAGAATGGGCACTGGTGAAGGGATGGGTTCTCGGACTTTGTATGAGGGAAACATGAGCACAAAAATGAGTAAATCTGTAACTGTACCCTCACGGTAATTCACTAATTAAAAATAAATAAATAAATAAATAAACAATTAAAAAAAAAAGAATACAAATGATGGTGAATGGACATGGGATATGGATAGAGGCCTGGGAAGGTGAATGAGCCAGCAGAAAACCTGAGATGCAGATGATTGTCTGCAGACAGCAGGAGTTGGAAGCTGGCCCTGTCAAGATTTGCCTCCTTTGGGGCTGGAGCAATAGCACAGCGGGTAGGGCGTTTGCCTTGCACGCGGCCGACCCGGGTTCGATTCCCAGAATCCCATATGGTCCCCTGAGCCCCGCCAGGGGTAATTCCTGAGTGCAGAGCCAGGAGTAACCCCTGTGCATCGCCAGGTGTGACCCAAAAAGCAAAAAAAAAAAAAAAAGACTTGCCTCCTTTGTAGCGCTGAGACCACAGACTAACATAAATTATTTATGACAATAAATTAACTTAGAGTTAACAAAATGTACAAACACAATAAAATAGCTTATTACAATGTGAAAAAAAAAAGGAGAGAGAGAGAGCAAAAGGGAATGCCCTGCCAGAGAGGTGGAGTGGGGTGGAGGGGACAGGGTAGGGGTGGTGGGAGGGATGCTGGGACCATTGGTGGTGGAAAATGGGCACTGGTGGAGGATTGTATGACTGAAACACAAGCACGAAAGGTTAAAAGTCTGTAAGTGTACCTCACGGTGATTCACTAATAAATTTTTTTTAAAAATACAATAAAATAAAATAATGTGCAAGCTCCAGTTTCTAATCAACCAGAATAGATTTTACCGTTTATAAACAAATTTAAAATTCCTCTTGTGGATGTGGGGAGAAAGGGACCCTTCTACACTGCTGGTGGGAATGCCGGCTAGTTCAGCCCTTCTGGAAAACAGTATGGACGATTCTCAGAAAACTAGAGGTTGAGCTCCCATTTGACCCAGCAATACCACTGCTGGGAATATATCCCAGAGAGGCAAAAAAGTACAATCGAAACAACATCTGCACATGTATGTTCATCGCAGCACTGTTTACAACAGCCAGAATCTGGAAAAAACCCGAATGCCCCAAAACGGATGACTGGTTGAGGAAACTTTGGTACATCTATACAATGGAATACTATGCAGCTGTTAGAAAAAAGGAGGTCAAGAATTTTGTAGTTAAGTGGATGGGCATGAAAAGTTTCATGCTGAGTGAAATGAGTCAGAAAGAGAGAGACAGACATAGAAAGACTGCACTCATCTATGGTATATAGAATATCAGAGTGGGAGACTAATACCCAAGAACCGTAGAAATAAGTACCAGGAGGTTGACCCCATGGCTTCGAGGCTGGCCTCACGTTCCGGGGAAAGGGCAACTCAGAGAAGCGATCACCAACTACATTGTAGTTGAAGGCCATGTGGGGGAAGGGAGTTGCGGGCTGAATGAGGGCTAGAGACTGAGCACAGCGGCCACTCAACACCTTTATTGCAAACCACAACAGCTAATTAGAGAGAGAGAACAGAAGGGAATGCCCTGCCACAGTGGCAGGGTGGGGTGGGGGGGAGATGGGAGTGGGGAGGGTGGGAGGGACGCCGGGTTTACGGGTGGTGGAGAATGGGCACTGGTGAAGGGATGGGTTCCCGAACTTTGTATGAGGGAAGTATAAGCACAAAAGTGTATAAATCTGTAACTGTACCCTCACGGTGATTCTCTAATTAAAAATAAATAAATTATAAAAAATAAATAAATAAATAAATAAATAATTAAAAAAATAAAATAAAATAAAATAAAATTCCTCTTGTGCTGAGAAAATTCTCCAGGTGCAATCTACTTTCTTGGCAGAAAAATAATAAAGTTTTACTGTAAAACAAAATATAGTAATTTTTAAAGTTACAGATAACATTCTTAAACCTGTGCTCATTACAGAAATTAAACCATTTTTAATTTTTATTTTGAAAAATGTTTTACTGTTTTATTTCTTTTCGGTTTGGAGGCTTCACCCATCTGTGCTCAGAAAGCTAGCTCTGCACTTAGGGAACACTCAGGCAACCAAATGGGGTGCTGGGGATCGAACTCGGGTTGGCCATGCACATGGCATGTACTATCTCTCGAGATCCCCATTTTGTTTTCAAATGTTCTATTTTACTACTACCGTAAGGGCTTCTCCTGTAAAACACAAATGAATAGTCCTCAGGGTACTAACTACTTCAAATCGGTAAATTCCTGAAAACACCAGGTTCAATGGTACTGGGAATGGGCGACCTCCCCCCATGTCCTCCTATTTCTGGCAACTTGGCAGTCACACCCACAAGCCACCTCTGGCTGGTGCCTGATAATCGTATTAATGACCATGATCCAGAAGCCATGCTGGACTCCAAGCCAGGCTATTTCATTTGGGGTACCCCAGAGGGGGGCAAGTGAGGCCCTGCCCTGCCCCACCCCAAGGGAATCGGCCCCAGCAGCCGAAAAACTCCAGAACACAACCGTAGCCATGCTCACAGCTGCTCTCCACATGCTCAGGCCAAGTCTCACCCATGAGTGAACATATACCTGGACATCTCACACCTCACACCACTCATACTCCAAGAGTAGCACACAGTTCAAAGCAGACTATAGACTGAACACGATGACCACCCAATATCTCCATTGCTAACCACAACACCCAAAAGGAGAGAGAGAAGAAAAGGCAGGGTGTGGGGGGGGGATGCATGGGGGGGTGGGAGAGATGCTGGGGTTATCAGTGGAGAACAGGCACTGGTGGAGGAATGAGTACTCAAGCAGTTTATAACAGTGTATAAGCACAAAAATACATAAATCTGTATCTGTACCCTCACGGTGATTCATTAATAAAAAAATAAATAAAAATAAGGGTAGCACACCACATTTAATGGGGTTTGAAGTTGAAGGCAACCAATCTTATAGGAAATATATTTTTACATATATATAATATATATAATATATTATATATAATATATTATGTATATATATATATATACAAGGCTCAACCTTTAACAACATATTAGTAATTTCTTATAGAAGGGCTTAGTGGCCCCTGGGTGAAATATAACAATCTTTACATACTATCCTCTAAGGAAACTTTTTTGGAGCATTTTCAGTGGTTTATTTATAACAAACAATACAAAATAAATTACTTTGGTTCTGCTTCAGGGCACGGGTGCATTGGGGCACAAAACATCTGAAATATGGTGGTTGGAAGGTATAATGGCAGTGGGATTGGTGTTCAAATATTAAATGTAATCAAACATTGTGAACTACTTTATAAAAATAAAATAAAAAAAATAAAATTAAAATGTTCTAGAATTATTGGTAATAATTGTATAATCTTGTGAATATATACTAAAAAATATCTTGGGCAGGAGGATGGCTCAAAGGGCTAGAGAACATTATATTTTTTATCATAAAGATGTGCATGCGAGATCATATGGTTGCTTCTCCTGGAAAGGAGCATAACATGAGGCCCCCATAGCCATGCCACAGGACTCCGCACCAGGCTGTTTTCACTCGGGCTGCCCCAGAGGGGGGTGAGTGCCCTCCCTGCCCCAAGGGACCCAGCCCCGGCAGCCGACCTCCACAACCCAACTGCCACCATGCTCTAGGCCGAATGAGTCCAAAGCCATGAAAATATGCCATTCTGATTTTTAACTGTAGTACTGTTACTGTACAGTGAAATTCATTCAATAGACTGAAAAAATCTGTCCAAGTAATATTAATCACTTGTCACTTGTCTCACTTGTCTTCCCACTGATCTTCAATTTGCTCGAGTGGGAGCCAGTAATGTCTCCATTTGTCCCTGTCGCATGCTAGTGTAGCCCAATGTATCTGCTCGCTCCAGGAACAGGAAGAGCCTCAAATCGTTCGTTCAGGGTTTTGACGAAGAAGTCTGACCATCTCGTTAGTGAGCAGCCACGTGGTCTTTTGATGTCCTGTGGAATCCAGTCGGTAACAGCTCTAGTCCAGCAGTTGTCTCTGAATTGCATTATATGTCTGGCCCATCTGATTTTTGATGCCTTGGCAAATGAGACAGTGTCCCTGTTTTTTTTTTTCTGCTTTTGTGGGTCACACCTGGCGATGCACAGAGGTTACTCCTGGCTTTGCACTCAGGAATTACACCTGGCTGTGCTCAGGGGACCATATAGGATGCTGGGAATCGAACCCGGGTTGGCCCGCGTGCAAGGCAAACACCCTACCCGCTATGCTATCACTCCAGCCCCAACGTCCCTGATTCTTTTTTTTTTTTACTAGTGAATTCTTCCAAACATTTATTTTATTTATTTTTTTTATGCTTTTTAATTGAGACACCATGAGAACAGTTACAGGGCTTTCAGGATCAAGTCTCAGTCATACAATGATCAAACACCCATCCCTTCACCAGTGCACATAATCCACCACCAAGAACCCCAGACACCCTCCCTCCCTTTCCCCCTCTGCCTGTGTGGCAGATGATTTTCAATTAACTCTCTCGTTGCTATGATAACATTCCATTTTTGACCGAAAAATTGATTCTTGACCGTCGACCGAGGTCGGAACTCCGGATTCCTTCTCTCACTTGATACTCGTAGCATAGCTCTTTCAATTCCTCTTTGGGATACCCGAATAGTGTTCTCATCCTGTTCACGTAGGGCCCAGATCTCTGAGGCGCACATTAGTGCAGGAAGAACGGTGGAATCAAAAAGATGTGCCTGGAGTCAGAGGTCCTTTGTCCTCTTAACCACTTCTTTGATGCTCTTGAAGGTGTTCCACGTTGCTCTCTTCCTCCTGCACAGCTCTGGAGCCAAGTCGTTCTGCATGTTGAGTTCTCGACCCAGGTACACATAGCTGCTGCATTCGGAGATGCTCATTCCATTGACAGCAAATGGAGCGTCAGGGACTAGTTCATTTTTCCTGAGCATCGTCTTGTTGAGGTTCAGCTGCAGCTGACCTTTCCACACTCATGGTCGAAGTCGGCCAGCATTTGTGCCGCTTGGCTAATGTTTGGTGTTATGAGAATGATGTCATCAGTAAAGCAGAAGTGGTATAGTTGACGACCATCTATCTTCACTCCCATTCCTTCCCATTCCAGCCATCACATGATGTTCTTGAGGGTGGTACTGAAGAGTTTTAGTGAAATGGTATTGCCCTGCCGAACTCCTCTCTTTATGTCAATGATCACTTCCTTGTAGAATGAGATCCTGGTGGTGAATCTTCCTGGCGGAGGATCTTAATGTACTGAGTTTGAACGCCCTGTTTGGCTAGGGCTTCGATGACCGCTTCAGTCTCAACAGAATCGAAGGCCTTCTCTAAGTTGATGAACGTTAGACAGAGCGGCATCTTGAACTCTTGCGAAACTTCAATGAATTTGGTCACTGTGTGGATATGGTTGATCATGCTGAATCCCCTTCGGAACCTTGCTTGCTCGTATAGTTGTCCATCATCTAGTGTTCTTCCTATTCTATTCAGAATGACACGAGTGAACAACTTGTAGACGACAGACAGCAGGCAGATTGGGCGATAGTTGCCGATGTTGTGGATATCTCCCTTCTTGTACAACAGAACGGACCTGCTGGTTTTCCATTGAAATGGAACCTTGCATTCAGACAGGTGGCGTGTGAAGAGTTGAGTCAGTGTACTGATGACTACTGGAGGCAGATTCTTCAGGTGTTCGGGTCTGACCTTGTCTGGACCAGGTGCTGTATGCATCTTTACCGACAAAATGGCATGTCGGATTTCGGAAGGGAGGACATTGGGAATGACATATCCATCCTGCGGAATTTGGTATGTGGGCAGGTGGACATGGCTGTCAAAGAGATCCGAGTAGAAGTCGTGAATAATCCTCTCCATTGCCTTTCTGGAAGATGTGTTAGATTCATCAGGACGTCGGAGGGCAGTCATCTTGGTCTTGTAGTTGGCAAAGGACAGGCGAGCATTGCGAATACTTTTCCCAGCTTCTGCCACAACGGCCAACATTACTGCTCTTCTCTCTTTAAGATCTTCCTTTATCGCTTCTCAGCACAGCTTTGCGAGCTCGGACGTTAGCTTGTGGTTGCCTGAGGCTCACACCAAACCACGTTGACAAATAAGCTCGAGTTTCCAAAGACAGGCGTCTGTTTGTGGCTTTCTCACTCTTAGCATTCTTCGAGCAGTCATGGAGGTGCTGAACCAGTCGACCATATTCCTTGTCGATGTTGTCAAGGACGGCATCTTCCCACATTGCCGCAATAGTGCCAAAGAGCTCCCAGTTAGTGGTCATTCTGGGAGTTTCCTTCTTAAACTTAAACTTTGCAGACCTTTCTCCCAGCTCTGTGAAGTAGAATTTTGCATGAAGGAGACTGTGGTCCAATCCTGTTTGGAATTTTGGGATAACAGCGACATCGGTCAGGCAAAACCTTTGATTGAATATGATGTGGTCGATTTCATTGTGTAACTGCCCATTGGAGACTCCCATGTCCAGCATTTAGATTTGGACTTCTGGAACTGTGAGTTATCATGGATGGTCTTGGTCGACATGATGAATTCAGACAGTCTCTCACCCTGATCGTTCCATTCTAGGCCATGGGTCCCAATGTGGAGTTCTTAGGGCGACCTTCTCGGTCCTATCTTGGCATTAAAATCACCAAAAATGATCTTGTAGAAGGTGTGGTATTCTTTATAGAACCTCTCCAGTTCCATGTAGAACTTCTCAATTTCTTCTTCATCGTAGTTGGATGTTGGTGCATAGACAACAAAGATAGAAACTGCCACAGTGAGCCACATCTATTCAAGAATAATCGTCCGATTCAGATTAGGCATTCAAATGAATCAATGCTCATGGCCAAGTTCATGTTGAAAAGGACACCAACACCACTGATGCCTCTGTTGTTGCATGTTCCGAGGAACAATTCTTTTCCAGTGTCAAAAACGGCATGATGTGATCTCCACTACCCACCCACCACGATGCTCCAGGCCACTCTTCAGACACTTGGGCTGAACCTTACCCATGAGTGAAGCCCCACAGGTAAGCAGAACTTTGCAACCTTGGACTCTAGGATCAACGAGACCCGGAAACAAGATCCTCTGTCTGCCTCCTCCAATCTCTGGCACCTTAGGGAGGGGGTCAAACCCAGATGCCCCGCTCTACCCAAGCCAGATAAATACCTCACTGGCCGACCCCCACTACTTCTACTACCCAGCCACCGCCACACTCCAGGCTACTTTCCAGAACACACCATAAGACACTTAATACCCATTTTCCATAATTCCTGTACCATATTTGATTGGGTTCAAATATGGTGTGAACTATGGGAACACTTCTAAGGGCGACTGGAGGCCGCCCTAAAAGCTTCCATTCCTCTCGGAGAGCCCGGCAAGCTACCGAGAGTACCCCACCCGCATGGCAGAGCCTGGCAAGCTACCCGTGGTGTATTCGATATGCCAAAAACAGTAACAACAATGGGCCTCATTCACCTGACACCAAAAGAGCCCCCAATACGGCACTGTTAAGAAAGATGAGCAAGGAGAGGCTGAAAAATCTCAGGGACGAACTAGATTGCCAAAAGGAAGAAAGACTAAAATAACTTTCAACACAAGTACGCTGGCATCGGAAGCATCCATCGAGGACCTGATGGTGCAAGTGCAGAAGATCAAGTACGATGTCATTGGTCTGACTGAAACGAGAAGACATCGATCACATCAAGTAATATTAATGAAATACCTAAATAAATTCATAGTTTGAAGGAATTCATGTGATATTTTTCTATTGTACTTCTAAGAGTTTCCAGTTTTAACAAGTCACACAGCAGTAGACCTATAGCCATTTCTGCTGTGGTTAAGTGGAAAGTTTCAAAAACATATTTCCTGCTAAAATGCTTATACCCTTTGTCATCTTACTAGGAAAACTAGATAACAACTGAAAATTGAGTGGCAAATTTATAAGAATAAAAGAGTATCTAAAATATATAAATGTCACTGTTGATTATTTTATAGTCTGTTTTATTTTATAAGTTAGTTCACAATATTTGATTATATTTGATTACACAATATTATGTAGCATTATATAATATACAGGTTATATTAGGTTATCTAAGTTATCATAAGTCACAGTTGAACTTTGTGGGAGGAAACTTGTAAAGTTCTTTAAATTTCCTTGACTCTAGCTGAGTGTCAAGAATAGAAAGCAGACCAGAGAGAGAGGAGTAGGCAAGGCACTTGCTGTGCATGTGGCAGACCCAGTCTGATCCTTGGCACAGCATATTATGTCCCAAACTCTACCAAGTATGAGCCTTAAGCACAGAGCCAGGAGTAAGCCCTAAGCATACCCAGGAGGGGGGAGAGGAGAGGAGAGGAGAGGAGAGGAGAGGAGAGGAGAGGAGAGGGGAGGGGAGGGGAGGGGAGGGGAGGGGAGGGGAGGGGAGGGGAGGGGAGGGGAGGGGAGAGGAGGGGAGGGGAGGGGAGGGGAGGGGAGGGGAGAGGAGAGGAGAGGAGAGGAGAGGAGAGGAGAGGAGAGGAGAGGAGAGGAGAGGAGAGGAGAGGAGAGGAGAGGAGAGGAGAGGAGAGATCATAACTGGAGGGAGAAAGAAGGGAGTGGGTGGCAAAGAGGAGTACAGAGGGAGAGATACAAGAGAGAGCAAGAGGACAGCTTTTTTACAGTATTTCATCACTATAAAACCACAGCAAATAAGCCACAAATTTCACAGCTTTCTCAGTTCATGATACTAAAGCTAGGTAAGTATGATATCACCCAAATTGCTGGAACTTAAATTTCTCAAAAGGTAATCCTTGTTTAGTAACACCCAGCTTAAAGTATCTTCTCATAAACAATAATGTAAGGTTAGATTGTACCTTTCCAACTTTCTACTTACTGAATATTTTTATAAAGCTGAACTGTCAAGTGGCTTTAATGTTTAAAGAGAAAATATATAAGATTCTACCTAAACATCTAACATTTAGCTAAGGAGGAAATTCAAAAATTTCTATTTCTAAAACAACTTAAAAAGTTAAAATTTATGTATATTATTTAGGGCAGGGATGTAGCTCAGTGGTAAAGCACTGGTCATACATGTGTGAAGCCCTAGGTTCAATTCCTGACACCACACATATATACATTACACATATATATATGCATATATATATTATTGAGGTATACTTTGTATATCACAAAATTCACAACTATAAGTATCTAATTCAATGATATTTAGTAAATTTGTACAATCGTACACCACTATAAAAAGATTTCTGATTTAACCTTATTCCCACTGATCTGCTTTTTGAGTCTATAGTTTTGCTTGTTCTAGAAATTTCTTATAAATGGAATCATATAATATGCTGTCTGTGTCTGATTGTTTTACTGGGCATAAAGAATTTGAGGCTGTATCTATGTTATTTCATGTAACAATAGTTTATTCCATTTTTGTGTTAAGTATTCCATTGGGGCTGATAGCACAGTGGTAGGGTGTTTGCCTTGCATGCAGCTGACCCGGGTTCGATTCCCAGCATCCCATATGGTCCCCTGAGCACAGCCAGGAGTAATTCCTGAGTGCAGAGCCAGGAGTAACCCCTGGTGATACCAGGTGTGACCCAAAAAGAAAAAAAAAAGTATTCCATTGTATGACTATAACCACAATTTGTTTATTCACGGGCTGGAGCAATAGCACAGCGGTAGGGCGTACGCCTTTCACGCAGCCAACAGGTGTTCGATTCCTCCGCTCCTCAGAGAGCCCGGCAAGCTACCAAGAATATGGCGCCCACAGGGCAGAGCCTGGCAAGCTATCTGTGGCGTATGTGATGTGCCAAAAACAGTAACAATAAGTCTCACAATGAGAGACGTTACTGGTGCCCGCTCGAACAAATCGATGAGCAACGGGATGACAGTGACAGTGTTTATTCACGGTTTTTTTTCATGGTTTTAAGTTTTTTGACTATTGTAAATATTTTTTTAACTATTTACTTTTTATTCTATTATTGTGACTAACACTTGTATACATGTTTCAGAAGACACACATTTTCATTACTCTAGTATAGGTAGAATTAATAGGTCATGTGCTAAGGATATGTTTAACCATAAAACTGTTCTCCTAGGGTGAGGGGGGAGAATGGTCAAACTGTATGTGGGAGCTCCTAATATGTGGGTAGCACATGCTGCCCCGGCACTGCCCGGAGTGATCCCTGGGAGCTATCAAGCTGAGAGCAGTCCGAAGCATGGCTGAACATGGTCCAAAATTTTTTAAAATATAAACATATATTCTCCACAGTAAGATTACTTTTTCACAAGTCTAGCAGCAATGTATGTAGTTTTTCCAATTCCTTGTAGACATATTAGCTTTTAGAGTGTAGCCATTCTAGTAGACATCATATTTTAATTTGTATTTCCCCAGTGGTTAATAATATTTAGTATCTTTACATGAACAGGTTGGAGCGATAGCACAGCGGCAGGGCATTTGCCTTGCATGCGGCTGACCCGGGATCGATTCCTGCATCCCTCTCGGAGAGCCTGGCAATCTACTGAGAGTATCTTGTCCGGACAGCAAAGCCGGGCAAGCTACCTGTGGCGTATTCGATATGCCAAAAACAGTAACAACACACTGGAGATGTTACTGGTGCCCGCTCGAGCAAATTGATAAGCAACAGGATGACAATGACATGAACTTATTAACTATTCACACACCTTCTTTGGTAAGCTGACAATCCTTTGTTCATTCATATTCTAATGACTTGGAAGAATTCTTTATATGTTCTGGATATACTCCCTTTAACAGATTTATGTGACTTACAAATAGTTTGTATCAGTTTTCTCTTATTTTTTATTTTGGTCACACTCAATAATGTTCAGGGCATACTCCTGGCTCCGTGCTTAAAAATCACTCCTGCAGTGCCCAGGAGACCACATGGATCTAAGCCTAGGATCTAAGACGGTTTGGCCCTGTGCAAGGAAAGCACTTCACCTACTGTACTATCTCTATAGCCCTCTTTCTATTCTCTTAATGGAAATTATTTAAGTCCAATTTATCAATTTGTTCCTTATAAATTATAACTTTAGTTTTTTGTTGTTGTTGATGTTGTTGTTGTTTTGGGGCACACCCAGCAGTGCTCTGGGTTTATTCCTGGTTGTGTGTTCAGAGGTCTCAAATGGAGGTCCTCAGGGAACATATGTGGTGTGTGGGATTGATTGTGTGTTGTCTATGTGTAGGCCAAGTGCCTTAACCCTATAGTATCTCTCCAGCCCTGAGAGATTATACTTCTGGTGTAATCTTTGCCTAACTCAGTGCACCCAAGTGCAGAATCATGTGTAAGCCCTGATCAGAGCCTGGCATGGCCTTAAAAGAAAAACAAAAAGAATTACCAATTCACAGTCCAAATAAAGCAGAAACCTGAGCAATAAATCACACTTGGAGCTCTTTTACTATAGGTATGTTTGATAATTGTAGACAAGATAGTTAAGAAGCTGAGCACCCTCTTTTCACTAGTCTCATAATGCTAGAGAAACAAAAGCCAGAATGAAGATCAATAGGAACCTGGAAGGTTACCTCCTAGGAATAAGGGAGAACCAAAAATAAATCAATACATGCTTGGACTACAGCCTAGTTTCAAGTTATCTGTGAAGACCAGAAGGTATCAATTCCTAAAATTAAATGAAAGTGATCCTATTAGGCCAGGATTAGGAGCCTCTCCTAAGCATTTATAAGCAAATAAAATCTCTGAAGGGGGACTTAATATGTAATACAGTGGGTATTTGAAAATAAAAAGAAGTTCAAGGATTTCAAATGTTTTAAAGGGGTGAAATCAAATTGCAAGTATTCTAGAAAGACTAATAAAAAGATGGTTCAGAATTTGGAGATATATCCTCCGCAGCTGCACGAGCATGAATCCAGACCCAGCTGAACCAAATTCAACATGGGCAGCTACTTGCAGATTGTCTCCAGCCAGAGAACTAAGCCTCGACCCCATGCCCGCCCAGGAGGGGAAAGGTATTTCTCTCTCTCGCCTGTCCCTTCCTGGAGATGAAGAGCGTGGGGACGCCATATTATGACGACCACAGATGGGATTTTACGACAAAAACTGCAGCAAAGGGACGCAAGGGTGCTCGTGGGAAGGTGGGAGGCACCGGCCCCTCCCAGCGCTGCCGAGATGTGACCCTGGGGGCCGCACGCGAGTGCGGCTCCTCCACAGCTGCACGAGCGTGAATCCAGACCCAGCTGAACCAACTTCAACATGGGCAGCTACTTGCAGATTGTCTCCAGCCAGAGAACTAAGCCGCGACCCCATGCCCGCCCAGGAAAGGTATTTCTCTCTCTCGCCTGTCCCTTCCCGGGGATGAAGGACGTGGGGACGCTATATTATGATGACCACAGATGGGTTTTACAAGCTTGCAACGATCGAATATCCAGAAGAAATCTCCCTAGACTTAGTTGTTAAAGTACAGAAATACAAAACCTCATTTCTCTTCACAACAGGTCTGACTCTAGTGGGGTGCTCCAAATAATAATGATGAGGTTTGTGTTGAAATATTGAATGTAACCAAAGTAAATAGAAAGTAAAGTGAAATTTATCAGTTACAAGGTGGAGGGGGAGTGCAGGGGGTGGGCGGAATGGGAGGTGTACTGTGTTTTTTTTTTTTTTGTCTTCGGTGGTGGGATATGGGCACTGGTGAAGGGATGATTGTTTCAGCATTGTATGACTAAGACTTAAGCCTGAAAGCATTGTAATTTTCCACATGGTGATTCAATAAAATAAAATAAAAAAATAAAAATAAAAATAAAGAGAATTTGGAGATATACCTCTAAATAGAAAAAAATACCAATAAATCAAACAGGAAGGCAAAATGAAAATTAGAAAATATCTGATCTAAATTAAAACATTGCTATATTTGCTATATTAAGTAGCTAAAGTTTGCCAAGAGTGATTTATATATTTCACTGTATAATTTATAACGAACTTCGTTAACTCTTTAGGATTAATATAACTTAATAAATATATAAATATCTATTGAGTCTCCTGAGACTTCAGTAATTTTCTTAACTCTACAACTTCAACTTTTTGGATTTCTTTTTTTTGTTTTTGCTTTTGGGTCACATCCAGCAATGCACAGGGGTTACTCCTGGCTCTGCACTCAGATTACAATTATTCCTGTTGGTGTTCAGGTGACCATGTGGTGTGTAATCTAAAAAGATATGGGATGCTGGGAATCGAACCTGGGTCAGCCATGTGCAAGGTAAACGCCCTACCCGTTGTGCTATCGCTCCAGCCCCTGGATTTCTTTTGTTTTTTTTTCCCCCCCCCATTTTTTGGGCCACATGCACACACCCAACAGTGCTCAAGAGCTTACTTCTGGCTCTGTGCTCAGGGATCACTCCTGGCAGGGACCATACGGGGTGTGAGGCACCAACCCCAGGTCAACCATTTGCAAGGCAAGTGGATAGTCCTGTGCTATCTTTCCAGCTCTGAGACTAATTTTTAGAGATTAATTTCTTCAACATTTACTAGTTTTTTTAGTTTCTCTTAACACATGCTATACAGAAATCAATAGTAATAATTACACTTTACAGTAAAGACACCTATTCTTAAATATTCTATATTTCCTGACATGAGTATTATCTTAAAACATAAAATTTAATCCTGGGTAGGTTAAAAAATAATCTGTAAGTGTGCAAGGTGTACAGTATGAAGACAAATGAGGTGTCAAAGAGATAATACAGGGGCTGGAGCGACAGCACAGAGGGTAGGGCGTTTACCTTGCACGCGATTGACCCGGGTTCGATTCCCAGCATCCTATATGGTAACCATCGCCAGGTTATCCAATATTTTGGTATCCAATATGCCAAAAACAGTAACAAGCTTCACAATGTAGACCTGACTGGTGCCCACTACAGCAAATCGATGAACAATGGGATGACAGTGCGACAGTGTTACATAAGCATACAAATACAGCAGACCTAAATTATGAGACCTAAATTTTTATTTTCAGAGTAAGAAGTTTTCATCATAAAATTTCTCACTTTTGGAACATGAGGATTAAATTCCACTGCTCTATGAATTGCCTGCACAGCATTAATTTCTGCTGTGCTTAATCCTCTTCTAGAGGCTGTTTCTGGAGAGAATCTATAAGGAAACAAAAATATGGAGAAATTAACATTTACACATATATTTTCATAGTTAGATTATAATATGGCCTTCTGAATCAGAGGTCTCTGGTAATGCTCAAAGGCAAAGCCAAATACCTACTAAACATGAATGCGAAAGTCTTTGGCTCAGCATATAAAGGCAGCAAAAAAATTTTTTTTAATCTTTCCATTTGCTAAAGAAAGCCTTCAGGGGCTGGAGCAATAGCACAGCGGGTAGGGCGTTTGCCTTGCACGCGGCCGACCCGGGTTCGATTCCCAGCATCCCATATGGTCCCCCGAGCCCCGCCAGGAGTAATGAGTAACCCCTGTGCATCGCCGGGTGTGACCCAAAAACCCAAAAAAAAAAAAAGAAAGCCTTCAAGCAAAGTCCACTGAAGGTGCACATTGGGAAAGATAATAAAATAATGCCAAAGAGGCTATCAAGAAAATCTCATAAAAGTATATTCTTATAAAACTCTCATTGAGAGGAAGCCAAGTATGAATGTCCCATTCCAAACATATGAAAGCACAGTAATTTAAGAAACTTAATTAAAAGAAAATGAGTGCCATCTTGGCACAGATAACATGAAACCTATTTTCCTACCACACACACCATTATCACAGTTACTATGCAGTACCTATACTTTCCTTCTTTAAGTATTTACTATACATAATCTTCACACAATTACCCTATGGTATTATTAATCTAATTTTATATGAGTTTCATTTTAAAGATGTTTGTCTAAAAGTCCATGGCTGGTATCCCGATTTAATTAGCTTTAAAAACCTTGCTCTTCCCATCACATATAATAAAAAGATGCAAAGGGAGAAAAAAGAGCATTGTTTAAAGTTAGTGAAGGAAAAATACAATATTGATCTTCACAGCCTCTCTAAAGTGCTGTTTTTTAACGACTTACTTATCTGAAACAGTCCTTGTCTTTAACAGTGCTGCCGTGTAGCAGATTGCTGCTGACTTTGGAAGGCTTATATCTGCAAAGGGAAGTTTAAACTTAGACAAGAATTATAAAAGAAAAAGTCAGTAAAAATTTTTAATAAGGATAATTTACAAGAGCTGGGTGGGGAGCTCAATGGACTGGAGCACAGTGCTTTGCATGCCAGAGGCCAGAGTTTGAGGTCAGCATCTCATGGTTCCCTGGGCATCACCATGAACCACCTCTCTGAGCACTGAGCCAAGAGCAGTGTCCAAGCACTATCAAGTGTGACCCAAATAAAAACAAAACAAAATAAAGTTTACACTTGCAAATTCAACAAATACAATGTAGTCGTTGGACATAAAGTTGGAAGACAGGGGTGCTGGAAAGACAGTAGAGTGGAGGAGCTTGCCCTGCCTGCAGCTAACCCAGATTCAACCCCTGCACTCCATATGGTTCCCAGACCCCTGTCAGAGTAAGTCCTGAGCACCACTAGGTATGGCCTCTAATCTCTAATCAGACTATCTGTGAAAGCCATGAGCACAATAGTAAAAACTACTCAACAGATACCACTAAAAATCTATCTTATTCAGAGGAACAGGATAACTCTTTAAAATCCTACCTTAAAAAATGTAAAACAAACATATGCTAGGGTTTATTTCTTTAAAAGATGTTGCAAATGTTAAGCAATTTGCTTACTGGGGAAAATGTCTTATAAATAACAACAACAAAAATAATAAAATTAAGCAGGTACAGCTGACCCAGTTGAATCCCTGGCACCACGTATAGTACCCAGAGCACTGCCAAATATGGTCCTAAGACAAATAAAAAACTAAAATAGAAAAAAAATTTGACCTATTTACAAGCCAAAAAAAAGAAAACTTAAAACAAAAATGAACAGTAATTAAATCCAAATCCAAATGATAAAGCAAGTGGGCCATTTTAATTAGAACTATAAAAATTCTACCTAGCTACCAAAAAAAAATGTTTGAAAAAGTAAATAGTCAGGAGCTGGAGAGATAGTGGAGAGAAGGTACAGTGGGCAGAGCACTGGCCTTGCATGAGCCTGATGGTTCCATCCCTAGGGTCACATACTGTCCCCGGAGTCCCACCAGGAGCGATCCCTGAGTACAGAGTCAGGTGGAAATCCTGAGCACCACAAGCCTGAGAGCTGTTGGGAGTGGCCCCAAAGTAAAACTAAACTTCAGATGATAAAACCATGAATAATTTAAATCTTTTTTCTTCTTCCTGTGTTATAGAATTTTCTATATTTTATCAAATTATGATTTTCTATAAAGTAAAAAAATTAATAGAGATCTATAATAAAATTAACTATGTAAATTCTCTGTTAAAGAAGGCTTAAAATGGGACTGGAGAGACAGTACAAGTTTTAGGGCATGTGCCTTCCAGGTGAACAACCCCAGTTCAGGATCACTGCATTCTCGGGCCCTCAAATTGAATTGCCAACCTGTTTGCTTGGGAGACCAAAATAAATAAGCAAATAAATAAATAAATAAAAGAATGACTACAGGAACCGGAACAATAGTACACACACGCAGCCAACCTGGGTTTGATCCCTGGCATCCCATATGGTCCCCTGAGCCCACCAGGAGTGATCCCTGAGCATAGAGCAAGGAGTAAAGTCTTGAGTACCGCTGGGTGTGCACGCTCCCCTAAAAGAAATAATGCCCACCGCCCCACCCCCCCGAAAGAATGTCTATAGCAGTGTAGACTTACATAGTAAAGTATAGTAAAAATAAAGAATTCTCTTGGTGTTTTACATTCTAGGCTTATTCCAGCAAATGAAGGACTAAAGAAGTAAATATACTTTTACTCTCTCTTCAGGACTCTAAATGATATATTGAGAACTCATAAAAATAACTGAAAATATTTATCAAATCTAACCTGCTTATTTTTAGTGAGCCAGGTACCATCTGATTTTTCAAATATGTGGTTCCTTAAACTTGTTACCAAGTATCGTAAGCACACCAAGCATCTGATAAGTTCCAGATGGAAAGAATTTTCACAAATTTCTCTATGAGCCTACACTATTCTGAAGTACTTCCTAAGAATTCCAGATGTCTAAAAGAAATAAACCTCTCTTTCCAAGTATAACATATTTCAAACTTTCCAAATCATGGGATTCCCAAGCTAATAGGTAAGAACTTACAACAGGACAAGTGTGAAAAGTAACTTATACACCAATCAGAATTCATCTTTAGGTTAAAAGCTCAGTTAAAACCTCACTCAGAATGAGAAAAGAAGGTTTTGCTTCTTTAAAATTTAGCACACCACCTGTTGTAAATAGGCACCATTATAGTGTAACAATGAAAAAAAAAGTTTCATAAATATAATTATATAAAAAAATTCTTACTACTAAAATACTAGTGAACAAATAATGGAATTTCTGAATTTAAACTTGACACTTACTGACTGGAGTTCTATTACTTAATCTGCTTCAACTCTAGCTTCTTTATTAACTAACTAATGTGAGTAAAATACTTGTCCTACCACCTTACAAGATTATTATCTGAATCAGGGACCTGAGATGTAGTTTAGTGGCAGAGCTGTAGTCTTGCACAGGGTTCAGTCTGACCCAGGTTTACTCCCTGGCACCACATCAGATCTCCCGAGTCTTGCCAGAAGTGACCCCTAAGCACAGAGCCAGGAGTCAAGCCTGAGCCTACCTATTGTGCCACACCCCCCCAAAAGAGATTATTATCAGAATCATATGAAATAATAAATTACAGCTTGTAATGAGAAGGCATTGTAAAAACGTTATTCTAAATTACTTTTATATTTATTGCCAATTTTTGTTCGTGACATTCCAAGACAAATGAGGTGCCTTCCTATAGCACTCTACACTTTTTCAACAATCTCCGCTAATATACTCTGCGTTTCTATAACTACTATTCATTTATCTGGATGTTCCAACTAAAAAATTCTATTCAAAGTCTATGATTTCTTGTTCACTGTATTTCAAGCATCTCACTCATAATAGGTGCTAAATAAATACAGCTTGAGAGAATGAAAATTCTTCCTTGCAGACTTTTGTTTCCAAAATCCTAATAAAGAATATACTTAATAGCAACTTGTACTTAAGAATTCTAAATACTGACTGGTAAGACTGTAAGGAGATAGAAATATAAGAAATAGGGTCACATCTGTGATTACCTCATTGAACCAAAAATAAAATTTTAACTATGCTACCAAGTAAGAAAAGTATCACTCACCATCATATTTCGCTAGGACTGCCTGAACATCTGCATAGGCCTGTAATTCTAAAAGTGATTCTAGGAGATTTTCATGGATGTTCAACATTGTAAGAGGAGGAAATTCTTTCATCAACTATATATTAAAAGAGAAAAAAGATTAAAAACATAGTAAAGGAACTTAATAAAGCTATATAAGATTCATTAACACTTTTTTTGTTTCTTAACCAAACCATAGATTCAACCATTAAGAAATGCACATAATACACAAGACATAATATATTCAGCCATAAGAAAAGATGAAGTCATGCAATTTATCCATCGGTGGATCTGGAGAGTATCATGCTGAGTGAAGTTAGAGGAAGAGGGACAAACACAGGATGATCTCTCTCATATGAGGCGTAAAAAGAGTCATAGTTGGGGAATAACAAGTGCCCAAAGGTAGTAGAAATGAAGAGCATGAGAATTTGGTCTTTAGTAGGAAGCTTGCCACTGGCTGGGTGAATAAGCCAGGGAAGGGAAGACTATAACAGTGGTGGGTGAAGTCGTCACCCTGGTGGAGGCTGGGGTGCTGAAAGGCGGTAAAGGGATATGCATGATACCCGATCATCAGTGGTACTGTAAAACACAGTGATTCAAAAGGAAAGGAAAAAAAGAAGGAAAAGAAGTAGACTGAGGGGAGGGGAACAAAAAGGAAATCAGGGATACTGGCAGGGGGAAGTGAACACTGGTGAAGGAATTGGTGTTGGAACATTGTATTCCTGGAACTCAGTCATGAATAACCTCGTAGTTTTTTGTTTCACAGTGATTCAATTAAAAAAAACAAAAAGCATGTAAAATAAGTATTTCATTAATAAAAAGCTACTAATCAAATAAACATTAAATAACTAGAAATCTAAACTACATTCTCAGTCTTTTGGAGGAACAAATATAGAGGTGCAGCCATCATAAAACTTACATCTCTCATTATTTTTACTGCTTCTCTGATTCTTCCTAATTTCCTTGCACACATTGCCAATCTTCTCTTAATATATACCAGTACATTGGTATCTCTCCCTTAAAAAAAACACACCTATCATTATTTTTGTTTTATAATTTGATATTTCATTTCCATTACTCAGTCAATTCTGTTTTCTTACCTGGAAGATTCCATTAAAATTCAGTTGTGTCAGAATGGAACAATATTAATGATTACTGTGTTTGGAGGATGAATACTCAATGGGGGTTCATTATGCCATTCTCTATAGATTTTTATATGTTTTAAGTATTTTTGTCTGAAAAGTTTAAGAAATGCTACTTTAGCTTTTCTGCAACAAGTATGCCACCAGAACTTTCTATGTACCATGGAAAGAGAAAAACCAAAATTCAACTTAATCAAAACGGAAAAGAAAAAAGACCCGCCCTCCGCCGATATTTAAGCGCACCGCCTACACATGTCTGGCCTTTCAGCTGCTGTATGAGCATGATGCTGGAGGCCAACTGAACTACTTTGGACACCAGCAGCTCGCAGAGAGGCCTCTGGACTATAAGCTGAGCCGCTGCCCCATGCGGTGCCAGCGGGGAAGGGTTTCTCTCTCCAGGCTTTTCCATCTTATGAGCACCACAAAAGGGAAATAAAAGCTTGCAGGGATGCAATTTCTGGCAGAATTTTCCCTGGACTTTATACAGAAATCCAAAACCTAATATCTCTTAATTGTCAGCAATGTGAAACGGTTCCTTTTTAGCAGGTCTGACTTTGGGGGGAAACTCAGTGAGTTAAACAATATTGTTAAACAATAACAGTGAGTTTTCTGTTGAAATATTGAAGGTAATCAAAGTAGCAGGCATTTCTCTAGACTGTGAACTAAGCCATAGCCCCACGCTGGCCGAGGAAAGGAAATATCCCTCTTTCCCGGTTGTTTCCCATTTTTGGGGAGAAATGCGGCGTGGCGTCCACCATATTATGAGGTCTATCAAGCAGGTACAAACTGGGCGGCAAGGGAAGGGGGAAGAGAAAAAAAAAAGAGTTATGTACTTGGAGCACTGGGACTTCATATCTCTTCATTCTAAGCAATGGAAAACTAATTTTCAAAAGCTTCCTTGGTAGTAAGGCTGTCTGTTTTGGGGGGAAACTCCAACAACAATAGTGAGTTTTGTGTTGAAATATGAAATGTAATCAAGGTAAAGAGAAAATGAAGTGAAATTCATCAATTACGCAGGTGGGGGTGAGGGGTATACTGGAGTTTTTGGTGGTTGAATATGGGCACTGGTGAAGGGATGGGTGTTTGAGTATTGTATAACTGAGACATAAGCCTGAGAACTTTGTAACTTTCCACATGGTGATTCAATAAAATAAAAAAAAAAAAAGAGAGAGAGAGAGAGGCTAGGTAGGCCAGAGAGATGGTACAGGGGTGAAGGCCTGTGCCTTGAAGTGGCCAACCCCAGTTCGTTCTTTGGTGCCACTGCCAGAATGAACTCCTAGCACATAGCTGGGAGTAGTCCCAGAGCACTACCAGGTGCAGCCCACACATGAGCACAACACAACACAGAAAAGCAGATTTGGGTAAGTCTATCATTACTGGTCATCTAATCTAAAAATGTGGTGGAACTGACAAGCCAAAACATCATAATAGGGGCCGGAGCGATAGCACAGCGGGTAGGGTGTTTGCCTTGCACGGGGCCGACCCGGGTTTGATCCCCAGCATCCCATATGGTCCCCCAAGCACTGCCAGGAGCAATTTCTGAGTGCAAAGCCAGGAGTAACCCCTGAGCATGGCTGGGTGTGACCCCCCCCAAAAAAAAAAATAAACCAAAACATCAGAATAGGAGCCAGGCTGCTGAGATGGGAGAGGGATCCTTTAGGATAAATTGAAAACTAAGTGAAGATGGGTCACCACTGATAGCTCCCTAAGCACACACTCCTGAATTACATACTGGGTCTGAAATAACTAACTATAGGCATCCAAAAAATGGGTTTCATTGGGCCACCCTAGAATAAAAAGAGATACAAGGAAATGATTAAGGAATCAGCACCTTCATTAAGAAAACTGGCCAAAACCCTGACAGAGGAACTCACACCACTTTCTGGTTGGAATGGTTGACAATATGCTAGATGTGAGTGCCATGGCTCAAGGGATGGAAACCACCCTGTAAAGATGAGAATACTACAGGGGGGTCATAATATGGGAAGGTGCTTGCCTTCCACTCTGCTGACCCATCTGAATTCCATATGGTACTCAAGTATTGCCAGGGGTCATGCCCAAGCACAGTGCCAGAATAACCCTGAGCATTGCTGGATTGTGGCCCCAAAACAAACAAATAAGATGATTGTGCCAACAGATCCACACTGCTTGAACCTCTGGATTATATCCTCCCACCCGCTCATCCAACTGACAAGCCCCTGCACCTACCCCTCCCAAATGCCTACAAAACTGGTATTCTCAAGCTTGGGCATGGTGGGTACATTGGTTTCAATCGATATTACCACTGGAGTATAGGCTGTCAAAATGTACCCAGAGGTTCTGAGTCAAGTACTTTCTGGAAACAATGTGGGCATCATTGTCAACAATGTATCTGTCAGGACCAGAGAGAGTAGAGAGAGCAAAGCTGGGAGGGAGTTTGCCTTGTATGAGGCTGACCTGGGTTCAATCCCCAGTGCCCCATGTAATCCCCCAAGCCCTACCAGAAGTGATTCCTGAGCACAGAGCCAGGAGTCAGCCTTGAGCACTGCTGGGTATGACACAAAACCCAATAATGATAATAATAATAATAATAATAATAACAACAACTACAACAATGTGTCTGTCTAAGATGTCCATTATGGCAATGATGTTGGTAACAAGAATGACCTGCCAGTAGATGCAGCAGATGTCACAACTCAGGTAATTATTCTCACCCATCCGCCGAATCAGTGTAGCATATACACCTGTGCAGGCCTGTCACACAGCTCACACTTCTTGTAAGCTCACTGAGGTGAAGGAGACTGTCACTCTAAGGAAAAGCTGGAAGACAGTCTCAAGGTCTTAAAATCTGGTGATGATTTTATCATCATCATTGATATGGTTCCTGGCAACCCCTGTGTTGAGGGCTTTTCTGATACCCTCCTTTGGGTCATTTTGCTGTTGGTGATATGCAGGCTACTGCTAAAATATCATTAAAGCAGTGGACAAGAAGCGGCTAGAGCTGGAAAGGTCACCACGTCTTCCCAGAAGGTTCAGGAGGATAAATATTTTCCCAGTGCCTGACAACCAGTCTTCATCAGTGATGGTGTGAAAAAGGGCCTTAGAATTGTTGGTCTCAACTAGCCACTTAAATCCAATAGTGACTGATGACTGGTAATAATGCGCGGCAAACCCTTCAGAAGGAAAAGGAAATGCTTGAGGATACAGGTAGCACGGGACTTCAGGTGTTTCTCTGCATGCAGCCAGTCCCTGTTTGAACCTGGGTACCACATTATAGTCCCCCAAACACTGCCAGTGGCCACTCCCCAGCACAAAACTAGGAATAGTCCCTGCACACCACCAGGTGTGACTCAATACACACCCCTCAAAACAAAGAGCGGGGAAAGGAAAATGTGTATGGGTCATTTGTGTGTGTAGCAGTTTTAAGTTTTCAGCTTTATAAATTTGGACTTTGTTTTGGGGGCCATACCCAGGGGTATGCTTGGGACTACTCTTGGTTCTGTGCTCTGGGGTCACTCCCAGAGGTGTTCTGAATACAGTGTGTTATCAGGGCTCACACTGTTACCTAGGTTTTCAGCATGCAAAGTATGCACTAAGTCTATTGAACAATTGTATATACCTGACAAGTTTATTTTAATATCAACATAAAAACAAACATTAATAATAAATTTACACTATTAAGTTTCTGCATAAACAATTTTTCATTTAAACATTCTCTGTGATTTAAATTCTCTGTCATTTTACTTTTGTTTAGAAGTATTTAAAACAAAATGTCCATGGTCAGTGTAAACTTTTAGTCAAAAGCTAATGGCTAACAAATTAGAAAACTACTGCTAGAAAGGGTTGGTAAATATTTTTGTAGCTATCTCATAATGATATTAATATGAACAAATGGCAGGACATTTTTAGAAATGTAGTTTCATTCGTTCTAGACAGCTAAATTACGTATTTCCACAGTTGTGTGTTACAACAACATGCATTAATGAAATATACTGAATACATCAATATTTAAAGAAAAAAAATTATCCACATTTGAATTTTCACAAACAAAAGATTTAGAAATTCACTTCTCACATATAATGCATTATGTGAATAAATTCCAATGTATTGCCCATTATTTGCCCCAAACACAAAGCTAAAATCCTCTGGACACACACACACACACACACACACACACACACACACACACACACACACACACACACACACACACACACACACACACACACACACCAGGAAGCAGCAGCACATTCACACATTTTCTGTAAAACCACCCCACTCATAAGTGAGAATAGAAAGAGTAGAAAGAACATTGTTTTGTAGACTACATAATCCCAAACTTATTATAAAGAAAAATCAACCAAAGAAAGGTTTAATTGCAAGTATACAGCTGTATTTGTTTTAAAAAGAGCTACTCCCTGACACTATATGAAGATACCAAATAGTATCTTCCTAAAAACAAGTAATGTATCTTTAGTAGGGGTTGGAGCAAGGTGAGAAGAAAGGTAACAGCTGCTTATTATCACTAGGAGGCTCTCCTGAATTTGAGTATTTTGGATTCTGTTACTTCAGTGGCCAGCATTCTTTTTTAATTTTTTTTCTTTGCTTTTTGAGTCACACACATCGATGCTCAGGGGTTAGGGGTCACTCCTGGCTCTGCACTCAGGAATTACTCCTGGCGGTGCTCAGGGACTACATGGGACAACAGGGATCGAACCTAGATGGGCTGCATGCAAGGCAAATGCCCTACCCACTGTAATATCAGTCTGGCCCCCATTAATTTTTTTTTCCCCCCTCTTTGGGTCACACCCGGCAATGCTCAGGGGTTACTCCTGGCTCATGCACTCAGGAATCGCTCCTGGCAGTGCACGGGGAACTATATGGGATGCTGGGAATCGAACCTGGGTCGGCCTCGTGCAAGGCAAACGCCCTACCCGCTGTGCTATCACTCTAGCCCCTGGCCCCCATTAATTCTTGCATGAAATAAATTACTGCTAAGCCTCTGAGCAAGCACCTCTCAAACACCAGAACAAATCTTTTCTCTTGCACAGCCTTCTCTAATGCATGTTTATTTGTATTGCTGAGTTATAGGAGTTGTGACTAGATTCATTTTCTCTCAAGTAGCTAACCTCTAGGCATTAAGGTTTTTGTTTTTTTTAAAATTATTATTGTTGTGTAGTTTAAACATAAGAGAGTTGCAGGAGTAAAGACAGGTAAAATCAGTTAAAATTTGCTTACTCAATTGGGCTTCATGTTGAGGACTTTGCTGTTGGCACTGCTGTGACTGCCTATAAATGGTTTCTCCCGTCTTGAGAGCCAGCTTAAATAACCTTTCAGCCTCTACAATAGTTGTTGCTTCTTCCTCGGCCAGCAGAACATATGCAGCAGCACAGCTATAAAGAAAGCAAGGCAATTTTAAGCAAAATAGTAAAGCAAGTATTTCCTCTGGGGTGTGTCTCTTTATGCTTTGTCACATTTCCCCACATCCAACTACATTTTCCATCTCTTAAACACCAAAAGAATTTCATTAGATACATTAATTTATCAGGGATCTGGTTTATTCTTGTGTCTGTTTTCATAATTTTCCTATTTTTCTCTTGATATCATTTTTTATTTGTTTGGGTTTTTTTTTTTTTTTGCATTTTTGGGTCACACCTGACTCAGGAATTACTCCTGGCGGTGCTCAGGGGATCATGTGGGATGCTGGGAATCGAACCTGGGTCAGCCACATGCAAGGCAAATGCCCTACCCGCTATACTATTGCTCCAGCCCCCTCTTGATATCATTTTTACTTCTCTATTTTGATTTGACATCTACAGTATTTTCCTCTTACGGAAGCGGGTAGAAAAGTATATTAGTCTGAAATTATCATTTAAGTTTAAAATTATGATTTATTATATGTACTCGAGTGGTCATAATAGCTCTTTGTAAATATATAATTTTAATATCCCTCTAATAAGAAGATATGGGAGAGAGGAAAGATTGAGAATAAGTCCTGATTAAATAGATATCTAAGACTATAACCTCTGCCAAACCTAATGGTTCCCATGCTCTCCTGGATTTATCCAGAATTATCATATTATAACATAACTTCACATGGTCTGAATTGAAACCTGTTCTGCTATACTCCTAATATAATTCATCATCAGGATTATTATATTAAGTTTCACTGTCTCCACACCACTAAAATGCAGTATCTTTTTCTATCTTTTAAGTCAAATATTGGCCAGTAAGATAAAGTAACTTGTTTGTGGGCAAAAAAGTAACCCTCCCATTCGAAGAAATAACAAATACATCTTTCTAGGGACAATCCTACTTTTCATAATCCATGCTTATATTGTTCAGTATTATAATCATTGGTTACTCAAACTACTGAGTACTTGAAATGAGACTAGCCTGAGGCTGGGGATGTAGTTCAATGGTAGAATATATTCTCTACATGTATTATATCCTGGATTTGATCCCTAGCATCCCCCCCAAGAAAGTATCTTGTCCAAAATGAAATGTGGCATCAGTGTGAATTGCAATCTGGATTTTGAAGACTTTAAAGAATACGTAAGGACCGGAGTAATAGTACAGCAAGGAGGGCCTTTGCCTTGCATGCGACCGACCTAGGTTCAATCCCAGCATTCCATATCAGATGGTCCTCCGAGCACGATCAGGAGTAATTCCTTCATACCTTAAGTTGAAGCATCCAATAATTTACTCAATGGAGGTTTCCCACTTACTACATTTCGCCAAAGTACTTAATGCGTTCCTGCTTTGAATACTAGGCTGGTAATTTAAAATCCAATCACTTTTTGGGGCTGGAGTGATAGCACAGCAGGTAGGGTGTTTGCCTTGCACACGGCTGACCCAGATTCGATTCCCAGCATCCCATATGGTCCCCTGAGCACTGCCAGGAGTAATTTCTGAGTGCAGAGCCAGGAGTAACCTCTGTGCATCTCTGGGTGTGACCCAAAACGCAAAAAAAAAAAAAAAAAATTAAAATTAAATAAAAAATAAAATCCAATCACTTTTAAATTAGAGAATTAAAAACACTTTGAGATCTAGATGCTATAAACTGATGTAGTAGAATGAAATCTATACATAATTTAAAATTACAGTTTATGGGGGGCTGGAGAGATAATACAACATGTAGGGTTCTTGCCATGCATGCGGCCAACCTAGGTTTGATCCCTAACCCCAATATGGTCCACTGAGAACCACCAGCAGTGATCCCTGAGCACTGTCAGGTGTGGCCCCAAATCCAAAAGAAATAAATAATTTAATTTAGTTACAGTTTATGGCTAAAAGATCTTTTTACTCTTAGGACCTTTTATTGCATTTGTTCAAAAGTATTTTAAATGGAAATGTCACTAATAGAAATTAACTTTATGAATACCCACTATTGGGAATGCCATTTTTTTAATTTAGGTAAAAATTCACAGAACAAAGTCAATCATTACTAAAAGTACTATTCAGAAACCTTACAAAGTGGTACAAACATCTCCATAATTCAACTTCAGAATATTTCCATCATTCCCAAAAGCATCTTGTGTTACAACTAAGTAGGACTCTCCATCTCTTCTCATCCCAGTTCCTTTTAACCACAGATCTATTTTCTAACTATGAATTTGTCTACTCCAAATAATTCCTATATATTTAACCATACAATATGTAGGCTTTCTGTCTGGCCTCTTTCAACTAGCATAATGCTTTCAATGTTCATTCATGTTGTAGCACATAAACTACTTCACTCCTTTTTACTGCTAAATAATATTCTACTCTATGGACATAACACACTGTTTAACCATCCATACGCTTACAGACATTTGGGTTGATACCAATTTTTGGCTATTAAAACGCAGCTATAAACATTTGTATAAAATTTTGACCCTTTTTCAAAAATACAAAAATATACTAGTATTCTTCTGTTCATACCTATGACTGCTAGGAATTCTAATTTTAACTATTTGTAGAACTGACCAGGTGTTTCTCTACAGTGGTCATACCATTTTACATTCTCATCCACAGCATATGAAGATTCCACTTCTCCACATTTTCACTAACGTTATTTCTTGGAGAGTTTTTTGTTATTTCCATCTTACAAAAGCAACTCTTTGAGGTTTTTATTTTCCTAATGACAAATGACATTAGGGATCTTTTCACATGCTAACTGATCATTTGTATGTCTTCTTTGGCTATAGGTCTACTCAAGTCCTTTGCCCATTTTAAACTGGCTTGGCTTTTCGGTTATGAGTTGCAACAGTTCTTGAAAGGCAGTCCATCTTGGAGTCACCCACACCCTTGACTCCAGATGTGCTACTTTTCCTTTCTTTACGGTATGTTTCACCCTAAGTCATCTACATCCCAAGTCTGAGTGCACAATCTCTCCTTTAAAGCATACCAACTTTGGGGTTGTCCAGATTCACTTGTCTTTAGGATATAAAGTTCATGTTTACTTCCTGTTTCTGGGATATGAATTTACTTCATTTTGGGGTC